>NC_050517.1:34770876-34772555 GCF_002922805.2 Oryzias melastigma
AGGCCGAGCAGCAGCAGCCTGAGGCGGTGAGGGGGGGTCCATCAGCAGAGGGAGGGGTCCATCAGGATGAGCTCATCGTTTTATGTTTTCATGTTAAACGAGCTGACGCTACGCTGTTTACTGTCAGCAGGACGGCGCTCCAATCAGCTGATGCCCCCCCCCACCTCCCAGTGTCCACAGTACCTGTACCTGTGGACACGTGCACGCACACACATGCACGTTTGCATGGATGAGCGAAGCAGCTGCTGCACCGACGCTTCACTTTTTATAGAATTTGTCTTTGTTCCTGCATTTCTCCTCAGTGTGGGGAGGTGTTTGTGACCCCCCCACTTACACCGATAACATCCTCTCCGCTCTGCATGTGGGGGGGCAGCAGCACTGAGAGCAAAAAGCCAGCAGCAGCAGAGCAGAGGGATAAGAAAGAGCCTTTGTGAGGTTTTACATCTCAATGAGCCCAGAGGCTGAGGGAGCATGAGCTCCATGTCATCCTGCAGGTCACGCTTTCATTCGCCTTTTCCCCCCTCCTCATCCTCATGATGTCATCCTCCTAACCCCCCCCCTCGCCTCTGTAAACACACTGTCTGTGTACACAGGAGGCTGGAAATGATCCAGGAGGCGGTTGTCGGTTCCTGCTGTGAAAGTTTTAGCAGCAAATCCTAAAACTCAAACGGCAGCATCTTTTCATTCCCCCCATCATCCTGTCTGCAGCATGCCCCCCCCCAATCATCCTTCCATGATGCACACATCTCGCCTCCTGCAGGAGCATACACACCTCGAAGGTCTCTGCCCTCCTTCATCCGGCGGACCCTGATCTTCAGCCTCATGTCTGTGTCCTGCAGGTCCGGCCAAAAGCAGTCCTCTGCGGGGGCTATCACCACATTCAGAGGCATTCCCCGGAGCAGGACCCCCCCAACCACACGCAGGTAAAAATGCTCCTCCTCCAAAAACAGAAAGCTCCCAGAGAAAAGGAGGTGTTGCTCCGTCCACTCAGGTGAAATAAGCTGCTCCTCCAACGTCCAGAAATATCTGCTCCTCACGTCAACATCCGGAGCAGAAACCGCATTCAAATCCGTCAACGCTCGCCGTCCGGGTCTGGAGAACGTGAACTTCTGTGAGGACGTCGTCTCCTCAGAGACCGAAAGTGACGAGTCCGTGATCGCAGAGCGTCTGTGCTGATCTGAGCGCGCTCCGTGTCTGCCAGTCCTCAGCCAGCACAGACACGCGCTCCCATTGGCTCAGCCCCCGGCCTGAGCCCGCCCTCTCCCTGCCTCCTCCTCCCTGCAAAGAGATGACGGCGCTGCGCCGTTTCCTCCAGCTCCGGGGTTGAATGAGCTCACTCTGCACTCGGCCCCCCCCGCCCTGCTCCCTCCCTCCCTCGTCATAGCTCATGTCTGAGGCACGTAACCACATTCCTTACTCACCAAACAAATATGCAGCCGCCTCAGGGGCCGGGCTGTGGAGCCTCGGCCGGGGAGCATGGAGGCAGCACATGCATGACTCCCCAGCGGTTGGAGACGGAGAGGAGGCGAGACCCGTCTTGTTAGAAGAAGCTGATGTGCAGGGAGATATGACCCAGCAGGAAACAGAAACTGCTGCAGCTTCTCAGAGCTGAGAGGCAAACGTCTCTCCTGCAGGATCATCAGCACTGAACTCATAAATGAAGAAGAGACCAAGCAAAA
>NC_050517.1:34776866-34777623 GCF_002922805.2 Oryzias melastigma
TGCTGTGCTTCAAATTTTTGTTCCATGTGCCCTTTTTTTAACTTTGAGCACCTGCCCCTCCAAATGTCTCTGCACGGCCCTGTTCTACCACAACACAAAACACAGTTTTTCTTAAGAAAGGGGATGCGTTTGTGGAGACGACCGCGGTTATAAACGGCTGCTTATAAAAAGAAGTGAAACACAAAAGCACGTCTGCTTTTCTGATTCACATTCTCTGATATTAGTCACTGTTTTTATTGTTTCAGTGATTTTATTGTTTCTTTTTTGTATTTGGTTTTGCATGATTTTGTTCATATTTTATTTTACATCCAGCACTTTTGTTACCCCTGCTTCTAAAGATACTTTATAGATAATAAATTGATTGTTCTGCATTAAAAGAAGGATTTTAACAACAAATTGACTGTAGACGGTTAAGAAAGTACATGCAGTAAAAATGCCATAAAGTCTCTTACTGACTCTTTTTTAGGCATTGTGACGTAGTTTCACCTTTTTATTCCTGCAAACATTTTTTAGATTCTATGTAATGCAAGAAAGCCTCCAATCCGGCCCCAAAATAACTTTTCCTGTTCTTCAAATGCAGACGAAGGGAAGAAAGGAAAGTTTCTGTCAGGAAATTGTGTGTGTGTGTTTGTGTGTTATCAAAAGTGTGACATCCAGAGGGCGGCAGTGAGATCACTCCATCAGCACAGAAGAACAATAGAAACCAAATGACGCCATGCAATGAAAGGAACTGAACAAGCTGCCAGGACCTCCATGC
>NC_050517.1:34777628-34780132 GCF_002922805.2 Oryzias melastigma
ATCCAAACACAAATCTGTTTCTAAATGAACACACAAACACACAAGCACGTCCCGACACTCCACATTAGGATAAATAAATCCTCCCATGGCGTCTTCATTTCACCCGGGGGAACGCTGATGTTTCTTCATCAGAAACAGGAAGTGGTTATACAACGGAGGAGGAAGTGGCCTCGGGGCTGACCCGCCTTTATCTGTGGACCTGTGCACCTATCTGGGCCTGTTGGTGAGTTTATGTTTGTGTGCAGATGAGGATGGAGATACCGGTGAGACAAAGACTGATCACATTGTGCCGCACTCCTCATTCCAAAGCCCTTTAAAATTAGCCTGTTGCCGTGGCAACGGAAGATCTCCTCCTTTATCTGGAAGCTGCTGTAGGGTCAGCCTGAAAGTTTCTACGGTCAGTCGATATCTAAATTAGAGAGAAGGTGAACGTTTTCAGTCTGCTTCTCTGGAAAAGAAATATAAAAAAAATGATACGGAAACTGAAAAAACAACAAATATTTCTGTAATCATAAATCCAGAAAAGAAACCTCCCAAACACGTAAACAAAGGAAGCGGCGCTGCAGCGTGCCAGAGATAAAGTGCATCAAAGACAGCTCAGCGATAAACAGGAATCCACCATTGTTCCAGGGAATGATGCCATGTGGGCCGGCCCAGCACGCCAGGAATGCTGTGGATGCAGGCCAGACCGGGGCAGAAGAACCAACTTAATTGTTGGCTTCGGCTTTTCTCTCTGCTTCTCTTGGAAATTTCCACTCCGCATGTGAGTCGGAGCATCAGCAGAAAGGTTCTGCTGGAACCGGGCGGAAAGCCTGACTTATGGGGGCGAACGGGCCCGAGCCGGCTTAGCGCCTCTGCCTCAGCTCCTGTTGACCCACAGTGTTGACACTGCCTAGGTAACGGCGTCAACGAGCTATTTTCATCCTCCGCTGGACCAGTGAATGGAAGCGGCCAGCAGGAATGTTGAAAAGGCAGAGCTGAGAAGATCCACATGCATGCAGCAATTAGAGCAGAACATCACAGCTAAATATTCTTTCTTTTTTGTTACTGTCCACCAGGACTGCAACGATTAGTCGACTAATCGACGATTAATCGACTATAAAAATAGTCGGTGACTAATTTAATAGTCGATTAGTCGTTACTTTGTATTATATGGAGTCAGAGAGTAGTAAAGTTGAAAGTTATAATAGCATTATGCAAGCTTTTAGATCATTTTGGAATTTATTAAGGAACTTTTAGGCTTTTTTATAGTTTAGCTAATATTTCAGCTGCACGCTAGCTATTTTGGCCAATTTAGATTTCTTTCTCGGCTACTTTGGAGTTTAGCTCAAATTTCAGCAACATGCTAGCTACTTTGGCTAATTTAGGCCTTTTTTTCTTAGCTATTTTGGATTTAAGCAAATATTTCAGCTGCATGCTAGGTATTTTGGCCAATTTAGGCTTTTTTTCTTAGCTATTTTGGATTTTAGCTAATATATCATCTGCATGGTAGCTGTTTGGGCTAAGTTTTTTTTTCATCCTCAGCGTTTTTAGCTATGAATTTCAGCATCTTCAGCTATCAGCACCAGCATCTTCAGCGGTCAAATTCAGCATTCACACTAGCATTATCTCAGGTAATGCTATGTATCTACTTTTTAGTTAGTTTAAAGCTAGTTATGGTTAAGATGTGATGCCACAAATAGTCAAGACTACGTCGACCAGAAACTAATGAAGTAAAGAAGCTGCATGATTCATTAAAGGTTTAATAAACTATCGTCTTTGTTTTTAGTTAGCATGTAGCTTCAACACTTCAAGTTTAAAGCTAATGATGGTAAAGATGTGTGTTTTACATTCAGTTTGACCTAACTGACCTCAATGACCTAATTAGTTGACTTATCAGAAAAAAATAACCGGTGATTAGTCGACTATTAAAATAGTCGTTTGTGGCAGCACTACTGTGCAGCCGTCCATCCGGTTCGGTCCGGTTCCTGGTTACAGGAAGTTCAGGGAACAACAGAAAATTAATTCAGTTATGATGTCATCAGTAAGGACAACAACAGCTTTCAGATCTGGATTGATCTGGGACAAGATGGGATTCTGGTCCTCTGCATGCCTAAGTACACACGTATGTGTGTGTGTGTACTCAAGGCTCTTCTGGAGAGACAAGAGCAGCAGGCAAGCAGAGCTGAGATCACGTCATGCAAGAAACATGTGCAACCGGCACACACACACAACCGCACGCACACCCACACACACACACCGATCCCTTTCAGGTCGGCTGAAGCAGACCTTCCTGAGCCTGAACAAAGAGGCTCAGGTCCAGAACCGACTACAGCTCGTCTCAGAACCGCCTCCTTTGACCTTCATGGTCGTTGGAGCGGCTGTGGGCGGGGCCGAGTGTGTGCGTGTGTGTTTGTGTGTCTTTGGCAAGGGTGAGAGCATCAGGGCTGCTGGCGCCAGATGTGATGACCGCAGGAGTCAAGGCCTAAAAATAGAGGTCTGTTCTATGAGAGAGAGAGAGGGCG
>NC_050517.1:34780187-34788939 GCF_002922805.2 Oryzias melastigma
AGTCAAGGCCTAAAAATAGAGGTCTGTTCTCAGAGAGAGAGAGAGGGCGACGTCAGGGGAGAAAGTGGAGAGGAGGTGGTGGGTGGGGGGGGGCGGTCATTGACAAATAATGCGTCTGGCCTCCCCAGGGAGGATGACCTCACCTCTGAACACAAGCTCCTTTTGAATGAAGTCATTGATCTGCCGCGACTCCCCAGAGTGTAACGGAGAGGGTTCAGATGGAGGGGGCGGGGCTTAGAGAGCAGGTAAAGAGGTGAAATAGCAAAACTACAAAGAAAAACAAGAACTGGGACCAAACTGCAGCTTGTCTGCAGGACTGTTGCCATGACAACATACCTGGAGTGCGTGTGTGTGTGTGTGTGGGGGGGGGGGGGTACATGTTCACATCATTTCATGTTTCAATCATTTTGTACACAGAGCTAAAGAAAGAATGACCTGCAATGATCTCTGTACCTTCACCTGTGTGATCACACCTGGATCTGCAGCAGCTTGTGTGTTCGTGTGATTGTTCTGTGTCTGTGTAATCGTTGTATGTCTGTGATTGTTGTGTATTTGTGTGATCTTTGTGCATCTGTCTGGTTGTTTTGTGTCTGTGTGAATAATGTGTGTGTGATTGTTGTGTGTCTATCTGATCAATTGTTGTTTATCTGTGATTGTTGGGGATTGTTGTGTGTCTGTGTGATCGTTGTGAGTCCGTATGGATGTTGTGTGTGTCTGTGTGATTATTGTGTCTTTGTGATCCTTTTGAGTCTGTGTGATCGTTGTGTCTGACTGTTGTGTGCCTGTGTGATTATTGTATGTCTATCTGATTCTTGTGAGTCTGTGTGATCGTTGTGTGTCTGTGTGATCGTTGTGAGCCAGTGTGATTGTTGTGTGTCCGTATGGATGTTGTGTGTGTCTGTGTGATTATTGTATGTCTATCTGATTCTTGTGAGTCTGTGTGATCGTTGTGAGTCTTTGTGAATGTTGTATGTCTGTGTGATTGTTGTGCACCTCTGTGATTGCTGTGAGTCTTTTTGATTGTTGTGAGTCTGTTTGGTTGTCGTGTTTGTGTGATTTTTGTGTGTCTGTGTGATTGTTTCCATCTCATTGTGTGTTCAAGTGTTAGTTGTCGTCGTCACACTCGCACTTCAGATTTTTTTGTCTCACTTCTGTGTTTTTGCGTCGTCAGTGAAGCAGAAACTGCTGCGTCGTTTTTCTGATCCGAGAAATCAGAAACTGACCACGAAACCGGCGTTCTCCGTTCCTTCTGTTGCTTGAAACGCGGCGACGCCTCTAATCTGACAAAAACAGGCAGATGGCGCTGCAAAAGATTAGGAGCAATCTTTCACATCTGCAAACTGCATACACAAACACACACAACAGTGTTGTTGTTGTGTTGTTCTTTCATCTTCCATCATAAATGTTTATTTCTGTCAGTCGTCTCTTTTCTCCGTCCGTCACCTCAGACGTTATCAGGTCGTCCTGCTTTCATCTCACATCTCTTTCTTCTGCCTGCATCCTTCCTGCAGAGACTGCAGCAACAACCCCCCACCCCCACCCCACCCTCGTGAGAGGAACTTTGGAATTACAAAAAATTCAACCCGTTTTATGTCAAAACATCATCTGCAAATATTTATACACAGAAAAGAATCAGAATCCCTTTAATTAAAAGACTTGTCATCCAATCAAAAAAGGGCGGAGTTTAGGGGCGGACTTACCATTGAGCCCCCCCCAAACCACCTTTAAAGGCCCTCAGCTTTTAATAAAACAAGCCTAAAAATTCCCATTATTATTTAACTGTCATAAAAAGCAAACCACTGAATGTCTTATGACTGCTCATGTTTAGTTAGAGGAAAGCCCTGATCACTTCTGGATTATGGATCACAAAGAATCTGAATCCT
The DNA here is from genome assembly GCF_002922805.2 of Oryzias melastigma. Lineage (NCBI taxonomy): Eukaryota > Metazoa > Chordata > Actinopteri > Beloniformes > Adrianichthyidae > Oryzias > Oryzias melastigma. The sequence goes on from NC_050517.1 coordinate 34,782,071, forward strand.
GAAACTGAAACACAGAGCTTCAGAAATCTGCAGCATCAGAGGAATGTTTTTCTGAACGTAAAAACTCCCTTTCAAACAGAAAACATCAATAAAACTTTCATCCCCATTCTAAACGCAGTCTGCTTCCATGTAACCGTACCCCATGAAATGATCTGCAGTGAACAGAGCGTGCACAACAGACATGCGCACGTGAGTCTGAAAATAAATAGATGCAGTCGTCACTTATGATCAGAATTGAGAATCCAGTAGAGAGGACTGGACGATTATATCCTCTGAATCTGTAGATTTCACCTTTAAAGGATTTTTTTTCCTCCACTGCTAAAACAGGAGGACAGAATGAAAATGAAATCATCATTTTTTTTACTTTAACCTGTCAGTTATTAACGTGCGTTAATCCCCTGCAGCGTCTTTTAGTGTCATGTGACCCAAACACAGCACCTGTGATTTCTTCAGAAACACCTGCCGGCGGAGGCTGCAGCTCCACTGACCTCAATACTGCACCCAAACAAGCGCCGTCATTGGCCGAGCCCGTGAGGAACATTTCTGCCACTGTTGTCGTGGAAACAGCAGAGCGGCAGAAACAAAGATGGAGGTGGAGGCGCGCGCTCTGCGCGTGAACAGAAACCTTCATGCACACTCATTACTGGGAATGGAAAACCTGAGGAGGAAAATCCTGGCTGTGTGCATGTGTGTGTGCACACGTGTACGTGTGCATGTGGGCTTGCATGTGAACGTGCACTTTCATGACTGTATGACATGTGCTTGCAGGTGTGTGCGCATGCGTTTGTGTGCGTGTGTATGTGCATGTGCGCTTGCATATGTGTGAACGTGCGCTTGCATGCACATGCGTTTGTGTGCGTGTGTATGTGCATGTGCGCTTGCATCCGTGCTTACTAGCGTGTTCGCGTGCGTTTGTGTACATGCACTTGTGCGCTTGCATGCGTTTGTTTGCGTTCGTGTGTGCATGTGCACTTGCATGTGTGCTTGCTGATGTGTGCGCGTGCCTTTGTGTGTGTACATGTGTGCGTGCATGTGTTTACAGCAGGATGACCCCCCCCCCCTTCGAGGTCCTCTGGTTTAATCCTCAGCATCCATGAATGACTCATGAAAAAGGCTGGTCTCCTGCAGGAGGAGGAGCAAACTGAGGAGGAGCAGAGATTCAGCTCCTCTGCTGGTTTCATCTCCGTTCTGCAGTCAAGCTGATTCCACTCCTCACACATTCGGGACGAGTCCTAAACCTGAACAGGGTTCTGTCCCTCAAAGAGCTGCAGATGTTCCCCCTCCTGTCTGTCCTCTGGTTTAGTCTGACAGGAGCAGCAGGAGACTCAACGAGACTCCAGGATGGAGGTGCAGGTCAGCTCCATCACTGATCAAACACCACAAACGCTGCTGGGACGATCAACAGCAACACCTGCTGGCTACACCGTGCAACTGCAGCAATGCACCTGCTGTCACTGAGAGTGTGGGTGTGTGTGTGTGTGTGTGGAGATGTTTTCTCACACCTACCTGTGAGTAAGGAGACTTTGTGGAAGGTTCCCTCCAGCTTTCCCAGGAGAATGTGGAGAAATCCCTCTTTGGACAGATGACCGGCTTCTTTGGAGCTCTGGTCGTAAACCACTACTTCCTGCTTCCTGCCCAGCTCCACCTACGGACAAACAAAACGAGAAAGAAAGAAAGGAGGTCATCCCGGAGAACCGCAGAGGAACATGCAGGAGATGCAGCTCACACACACACACACCCCTACATGCAAAGACACACATGAACACAACACATTCCACTGCTGCTGAGAGCAAGCAGCTGGAAATTGACTAAAGTACAAACACAAACAAACAAAACACACACACAAACATGCAACAAAACACTCTTAACATTAACACAAAAATTCAACAACAAACACAACATACACATAAACATGCAACAAATAAATATATAAAAACACAAAAACATGCAACATAACACACTTAACATACACACAAATCAATACACACATACACACACAAAAATGCAACACATAAATATATGCAAACACAAACACACAAACAGTCGCTTTGAAGAAGCATCACTTTTCAAAACCAACATGAAGGATTTCTCTCTAAAGATGCTGTGTGTTGCTATGGAAACCGTTCCTAAAGACGGTCATCACCGTGGAGGCCGAGGGCCGTCAGGTGATGCTGTTCATGTCAGACTCTGACAGAGCATCCCACGTGAGCGCGGACTGAGCATGTGCGGGAGGCGCTCTCAGTTGTCAGGCAGGCTTCAGTCACATGACCGGGAGGCAGCAAACACTGCAGCCATGAATCACCGCATCACTGAAACGTCAGCGGTCAGGGAGGGGGGAGGAGCCACTGCAGGTGTGATGGAGACAAAAGACGAGGACACGAGGAGGACTGGGACCTGCAGACTCCTCCAGGTGAAAGACGCTCCACACCCGGAGCGGCGGGAGGAGTGCAGACAGGCGGGATTACTGCTGCCCACTTCCTCCGCGGCGTGATGAAGATCAAAGGCTTTTCTCAAAGTGATCACGAGTTTGTCTAAAACAAAGAACCAACATTTCTACAACAGCAGCAAATGTTAAGAAAAACAAAACGAGTTTTTGAGTTTAATTAGACGCTGGATTTGACCTTTGCTGACCCAGAGTAATTCTGTCTAATAATCTTAATGGGATTAGTTCTATTTTGGGAATCTGATCTAAATGCCTGCAGATTACGGCTCTTTAAGAGTACACGCGCGCACACATGCACACTCCTGCAGCTTAGAGCGTCTCTGTTGGTGACGTTTCCTTTACATTAGGTGAATAAAGATGGATGCTTAAGTCGGTGCAGCGGCGCCCGCCCGCCGCCGCCCAGGCTGTGTTTGTGACGGAGTTGCAGGACAGTTTTAGGGACAGGAGAGTGAGGGTGGGGTCGGCGGTCGGCCGCCGAGCACGCTCAACGACGCAGCCGAGGTTACTGATACTGAAGGAGGGTCTGGAGGTGGGAGGGGCTACAAAGAGACAGGCAGACAGGCCGCCAGATTCCTGCAGTACTGAAGCTGTGAAACGCTCCAGGACGTCACGCTGCTGCATCCCAGGAGAGACGCTTACAGGAGACGAGCAGCAGCGCAGATGTCAACACAAACGAGTGCAGGGAGAATGGCGCTCAAGAATCCTAACGCCATCAGCTCCAAATCCGATCGGTTTGACCTGAAACAGTAGATTCACCTTTAAGGGAAGCGGGAACTGCATGAATGGAGGCTGCATCCGAGCTGCTGTAAAAGCGGTTCAGACAACATCATTGCAAACAGCCTTGAAAATTAGGAGGTGGAGCTTCAGCAGGGAGGGTCATCGTGCACGCTCACATGTACACCATCAAACATGGGGTCAACATACGGTGGAATGATGAGACTACAGCTTGACCTGACTGTTTTTCCCAAATCCAGATCCAGAAATCAGCTGCAAGGAGAAGGACTGACTGTGGTTTAGTGAGTTCCAACTATAAAACAAACAAATCCACATGTCCTGGTCGGCACAGTGGGGGTGGAGCCTCTGTGCGGTAAGGCTGGATATCGCCAATAGTTTCCAGAATCAATTAGCATCAAGCTAGAAGACTTCAGCATTACGCGATAACTCAATCTCTACTTTTATGGATTAATTATTGATCTATTAAGTTTAGATCGATTAATCAATTGTATCAGTCCAGCCCTAGTTGGAAACAAACAGCACTTTTATTTCTCAGCCATACTTATGAACCTTATTGGTTAAGACACATTTATTCATTTTTTTCCCTTATGCTGAAATTTGTTTGTTGCAGAAATCAGACAATGGTAAATGTTCCCTTTAAGAACAAATATTTCTGAATTTACCAAAAGAAACGGACCATGAATTTGCTTTGGTAGCATCAGGCTAGCAGACTTTAGCATAATGCATTAGCTCAATCTCTTAATGTATGGATTGATTTTTGATCTATTAAGCTTGGATTGATTCAGATTGATTAATTGATTTTATCAACCCAGCCGTACGTGGTAAACAACAACACTTTCAAAATGGCTGCCGTGTCCGTCCCTGAGAAGGCGACAGCTCTGCAGCTTCCTTTAATTCATGTCTCCCCTCGATCAGTGTGGTACCAGACAGGTTTGTGGTTGTTACATGCATGCGGTTTTTCAGGTTTTGACCCCCCCAACACACGGATACTGACAGCTGCTGGTTAACTGTTTGCAGCATCAACTCTACACCCTCATGTCTAACCCCGGAGGGACCATGAGGGACAGACATGAACCTCACGGCTGCCTCTCCCTGATTTCAAAGACAACTGAGTTTAGTCCTCATTCAGACTCCTGTGTGTGCGTGAGCATGTACACATGCGCCCGTATTGATCTTATCAAAAGTGGTCAAACATCACAAACTACCACAGAGGTTCCTCCTTCGATGACTGTCAAACTTCCACCATCGTCTGCTGCTCACATGGAATGCTAAACAATCATCTAAACGTTCCTTCTGGCCTTCCATAAATCACTCTAGAACTTCATCTGCCATTAAAGTGTCTGTCGGTGCTGAAAGTCGCTCTCTAAAGCCATTGACCTCATCAAATCAAACATGCAGCGTTTCCGGCTCTGGAAAAACCGCTGCCGGCTGCAGCAGACAGGAACTTGGCAGAGGAAAAACTATGAATGAAAGCGCGTTTCCCTTCAGGCTCGTCACGAAAAAAAATCCAGAATGAGTCACCAGCCCGACGTCCCGGCTCTGCTGCTTCACATGAAACAGGGAAAGCTTCCGCCTGGTCTTTTATTTTGAAATTCCACACTTACTGGAAACGTCTGAGATGGAGCCACACACATGCATAGTGTTTTGTGTGTGTGCACCTACACACAGAAAGGTTGTCCAAATAACACAGGAATTCCCAGCATGCATCATTTATTCTTCCTAACCAAACAGGTGCTCAATTCCCGGTCCCCAATTTTTTACAAACCTGATCCGTTGCTTAAATTTGCCAAACTTTATTGTTCTGCAGCCAGAAAACAACAACCTTCACTTCATATGTGCGGCAGAGCCGTTGTCATGGCAACGCACACATTTGAGTGAAGATCACTGAGGTCGGTGGATTGAGACTTTTGAGGGCGGGAGGTTTTGGTAAAAGATTCATTTTAAGATAACTGACATAAAAAACTAAGAATTCAGCAAAAATCATGAAGGTTATACTTTTATTATTACATTCTATGAACGCAGAATTCCAAGATTTTGACACATGTATGCTGAAAGAAGCTTCGAATAATCTGAAACAAATGTTCTAGTTAGTGGTGAGGGAAAAAAATCGATTTTCAGATGTATTGTTATGAGGATAATTTGGCATTTAGCTAATATTTTAGCTGGCTATCAGCATCAGTGTTTTCATCTATCAGTTTCAGCATCTTCAGGCGCCAAATTCAGCTTTCAGCATTCACACTAGCATTATTGAAGGTAATGTTATATATCTAGTTCACAATAATGGTAAAAGTTACGGTTTTAAAGTTTTAAAATGTAGTTTTAATGTGTTCAATATCCTGTTTGGTCCGCGACCTGAGGTGTGTTTTGGATTTTGGCCTCTTCTGCGATTGAGTTTGACACTCCTGACTTAAAGCGACCGTTTGGAAGCATTTTGGCTCTCATAAAGTCGAGGGTCAATTGGATAAAAGTCACGGTTTGTAAGTTATGTCACAGAAAAATTCAATATGTAGGAAATAAATTAGTGAAGTCACAATGTGCATTTAATTAGCCTGATGTGAGTTAAAGAACGTTTCATTAAAGCTGGTCTAAAGATAAAATGTAACTTTATCTTATTTAAGGTTGTTGAGTTCAAGGAACATTTTTCTCTTTTGATGCTGTGAAAGATTTTTGATTATCAAACAAAATATTTTTCATATCAGAATTTTTATGTTCTGAATAAAAGTTTAAAAAGTAAACTGATCTGGTCTTTACTTAAAAATACACTTTGGTGGAGAAAAGTGAGTCATATTGGTCGACTGCATGGTCTGCAGCCCTCGGCTCAGGAGCCTCATGTTGCTTGTTGGTTAAAGGAAAACATTTTTTTTTTAAGTATAACTGTAAAAAGTAAGTAGTAAAGTAAAAAAAAAAAAAAACTTGATTCAACTCATTTACAAACAGTTGAAGGATATTGAAGAAGCTTTTGGACAGATTTTTGAACATTTTTAAACAAATTCAAGGATTTAAAGTGCCACTGAATTAGCTCCAATTTTGGTTTATTCGATTTGCACATTTTGGTCTGAAAATTGAATTCTAATGATTTGCTGTATTGAGATGATCCTATTTGACACAGGATGTTTTTTATTTTGAAAGGAAGTTATGTGAAATCTTAGACAAAAAATATAAACTATTTCAAGTTTTGAAAAAAAAAAAGCTACATTTTATTTTGTCAAAAAAAGCGTTTATAGTTATAATAGTAACACTAATATAAAAACAAATCAGGATCTTTTTTTCCTGAATAGTGAATACAATTCAATTATAATCAGTATTACCGCTGGGAACGCTTTGACAACAGATACAAATATAGCTGGACTGGGACTTTAAATAAAATGCAAAGATTTTTAAATCGTCAGGAAAATATAAAGTATAACTTGTGTCTAAACAGGAAGTTCTCCGCAGTAACGTTCTTGTTGACGCTTTAACATCCTCCGCTCTGTTTCCGTCACCGCAGCGGGGATTATCCCGGATTAAGCCGAGGAAGCATTCGCCCGGCCTGCAGACAGTGCCCGTACTGCCCCCCATCACCAAACGACCTCCAGCGCCCCCCCCAGCTCTCTGACCCACATTCACAGCATCATCAGAGGCAAAGAAATGGAGGGGAAAAAAGCGGACGCCGCGTTGGTCTGTAACGCTCTTTCAGCTCCAGTGAGGACTT
>NC_050517.1:34789457-34826979 GCF_002922805.2 Oryzias melastigma
AGAAGGGAGAAACCTGATGGACCCCCGCCCCAGAGACCAGCCCAGGATCCAAACTCCAAACTGATGTCAGACATTTCCTGGCCTGTGAGAAAATTGAAAAGCAGAAGAACCAGAAACGCCGCAGCGGCGTCAGATCCGAGCCGCTCCGGAACGCCAGTCACTCAACAGGACGGCTGGGTAACAACAAAGGCAGAAGATTCACCTGCAGCTCCACAAAGGAGCAATCATCAAGGATGTCTACAAGCAGGAAGAAGAAAACGTTTGAAAAACCTTTCATATCATCATCACCGAGAGCTGGAAGATAAATGCAGACAGAGGGGGGGACAACCCCCCGGTTCCCCCCCCCCCCAATACTTCCTTCAGTTTCACACACGGACTAAAAATACAGGAGCTTGTGAGGCTCAGCTGGACGGCGTGGAAAAAGAAAGGCTGTTCTTCAGAGCAGTCGTGGAAAACGGAGATATCTGGTTTCAGAGCTGCTGATAAGCAACAGCCCTAAAACCACATTCAGCCCCCCAGGTCTGAGACAAGCCACGGCCGGTCCAGAACGCCAGAGGCCGCGACCTGGAAAACCATGAGCTGCCGGTGCGTCAGCGTTTGAGCTCCAGGAAACAGGACGACTTCTTTCTAAGATTAGAAACTCCAGTCTGAACCCAACCTAAACTAGTTTCACCTGTTCAGACACGCAAACCGGAAGAACAAAACATTCATGAACATTGCTGCAGGTCCTTTCCACTGGTCTGAAGTAGGTGTAAAAAAAAAAAGAAAAATCGATTCAGTTATATATCGCGATATTATATTCTTGTATCGATTAAAAATGCTGACAATGCAATATTTAATTAATTATTTGTGAGCATCCTTCAGCGTCTTATGACTTTTTCTAAGTCATAACCTTAAAAAAAAAAGAAAAAAAAAGAAAAAAAAGAAAAAAGGAAAAATTATTCCGGTACAATCTTGGCATATATATCGTCTCACGATAAATATCGATTCTTATTATCGATATTTTGGCACACCCCTACTGATCAAAACCTTCAGATAAATGTGAAGATCTCAACCTGAGGGACCTCAGCAGAGAGGCGGCGGCGGCGGCTCACCTTCACCTTCCCGTTGGGCTGCAGCAGCTCGGTGACGGACACCTTGTCCTGCTGCAGACGCCTCTTCACCAGCTTGGAGCAGCAAACGTTGACGGCGCCCTGAACGTGCGACGCGTTGAACTCAGAGAAAGTCCGGCTGTCAATCACCAGCAGACGGCCGGTTCCTCTTTGGATGAGGCTCGCCAGGCGCTTGATGTCCATGGAGCTGCGCTTGTGAGGCCCCTTCTCCCCCGCCATGCTGAGGAGGGGTGGCAGGAATACGATGAAGAGGAGGTACAGAGAGGAGGAGGTGTGGAGCTCAGTGGAGGAGTGGGACCAGCGGAGCAGCTCCTAAAGGATCCATGGTTCCTAAGGAGAGATGGAGAACAGGTCAGAAGACGACGACTCAGCAAAAGAGACGAGATCTGAAGGAACCGTCTGTCAGCGCCGTTCTCTCATCTTTTAATAGAATTTCCGAGTCTGATACAAAAATAACCACAAAAACACTAAAAAAGAGATTTGAGGTGAACTTCTGTCACAAGTGATCAGAGATCAGAAGAAACTTCACGGACCAAAAACTGAGCAGTGAACCGAGTGTGGGCGGAGTTATGGGGTGTTGTTGGTGCTCATGAAACAAGAAGCTAGGGGGGGCCAAGTCTGGGCAGCTGACTGTATATAGAGGACTGGACTGAGTGGCCCCACCCATTGTGTTTCAAACAGGAAGTGGCTCCAAAACAGCAAAATCCCATAGACTTCTCTAAAGAACTGAACAGCTGTGACTCAGTCATCCTATTGGACAGAATGACTCTGATTCATTTTTTAACGTCTTGTATGAATTTCAGATCATAACAGTGCAGCTCTATGTACTTTAAACTAAAAGATCAGACTTTTTACAGAATTTTTGATTAGTACAAAGCACAAATAAGGCCTCTTCAAGTTATGTAAAAGTCTTTAGTTTATCTTCGAGGTGCACCTCATTCATAAATTTATAGCCTTAACTAGTCTGGATTAAAAGAATAATATTATTTTATTTTTCTTTTGTTAAAGAGCCACTACGGAGTGGTAAAAGAGCCACAAGTGATTCCAGCATGTCCTAATCCGACACCTGACCAGATGTGGTACCAGAGCCGAACCGGTACCAGGTTAAGGTTAGGGTACTGGTGTCTAGAGGACCAGTGCACTTCTAGTCCCGCATCTGGTACCGCGTCTCGAAGGTTGCGGACGCTTGATTTTACGAACAGAACATCAAAAAACGGCTAGTTGGGGAGAATGGGCCTTCGCCAAACATCAATATGTGACGACTTGGGGACGAGAATGTGTTGACCAATCAGAACGCATGTGGTGCCCGCTGGCCCCACCTCCAACATTTGATTGACAGCTTCAGAGCCGCTTTCAGTGGAAGCGGTGTGGACTTTGAACAAGCTCACTCCTGATTGGTGAGAAGAGTTGCCATCAGAGCCAATCACTGTCGTCTGGCTCCAGCATGGTGGAAAAATGGCGACTGAATTGGCTTCACTTTTTATGGAGGCATTTTTTATGGGTGACGTCACACCAGATGTGTAAATCTATATAGTCTCAATGGTCGGGTGAGGTCTGCAGGAGCTGAAGAGAACGTCCCACCAACCTCACCCCAATGAATGATGGGAAATCACTTTTTTTATCAGTAAAAATAGGAAACTTCTGAAACCAAAACTGTCAATCCCTAAAAGTAAAAACCATTTAACCCTTTAACACCAGAGCTCCGATGTTTATGTTCTTTGATTTACTATAACTCTTCAACCGTCGACACGATCAGCGTTATTCCAGTAGATTGTAAAAGAGAAAAGCGGCTCGTCGAGCCGCTTTTCTCTTTTACAATCTACTGGAATAACGTTGATGACGTTGATCCTGTCAACGGTTGAAAAGTTACAGTATGTTAAAGATTTTGTGTTTAAGTGTCACCGATCTCACATGTTAAATAGTTTCCTATGATTCTACTGAGGATGCAGGAGCGTCTTCTGCTCGGTAATCTCTTAAGGAGATGAAGAGTCGACTCTGCAGCTTTGCACTTGCTCTCTGACATGGGGGGGGGGGCAGCAAAACAGCAACAACTCAGCAGCTGAAGGAGGCGCGGCAGAGTCCAGGCAGAGGAGGATAACCCAGATTACAAATGAGGGAAAAGATGGAGAGGTCACATGACAGAAGCGGCGCTGCGTAACTCCCGATCGGCGCGGTCGGCACAGTTCGCCGCCTGAAAGCTGCGCGTCTGACGCCACGGAGTTGCATCACGCCTGCAGCAACGCCACCAAAAACCGCATCCAGCGATGGATGCTGACCCCGCTGCAGCAAGAGCATCTTAAGCTCCACCTCCCACTGATGCATCAAAACATCCGTCCTCTGCGGGGCCAGAACTTACCAGCGGTCCGGACCGGGTCCTCAGAAAGCCGGAGCTCCTCCCGTCTGACTCTGAGCTGCTGAGCCCAGCATCTGACGCTGCATATGTCTAATGGCGACCGCTCCCCCTCCCCACCACCACCCGGAGTCTCACACTTCCTCTCTGAATCCCTCCTTTTCTCTGCCGCTCTCTTTATGCTGTGAACAGGGATGGGGAGGGGGGGGGGCGCACGAGCGGTGGTGAAAAACCGCAACGTCTTTCCAGACTCACGGTTGAAGGGAAGGATGAGCAGAAAACTATTGGAGAGCAGAAAACGGTGTTCAGGAGTTTCAGGAAACAAAAACAAAGGGCAGAAAAACAAGCGAAGCAGAAAGGCGGACGCAGACTGGAGCAGATTCTGCTGTTGCCATAGAAACAGGCTGTCTAGAGTGGGTGGGGGTGGGGGGGCTACTGGTGCTGATGCGGGAGGAGGGAACAGGAAGGATGAAAAAGCAAACAGACGTTAGAGCTGTGATGATGGATTTCTGTCTGGGTGTGAACTGAGCTGAAGTCTGCATTCAGTGTTCTTCAGGTTTGCTGCACAAACAGGAACTTCAGCTCACAGGGAAAGCATTTCAAAATAAGAGCGGACAGTTGATTCCGATGCAGCTAATATTTATGTATGGAGAGAAATAAGAATCATCCCGATTTATGAGTGCGTAATTCTTGATTTGTGCGTAACTTAGGGTTTGTGTGTGCGTAATTCTTGATTTGTAACTCATATAATATATTTTTTACATGTGGACAAAAAATTATAAATTAAAATAAATACTATTTACACGTGCACAGATTAAAATTACAACAGCTTGAAACTATTACACACAGAAATCTTTAAAAAAAAATCCCACTTGAATCACTTGTTACACAAACACAAAACCTTAGTTAGGTATGAATCTGATGTGAGACTCTATTCACGTTTCACAGATTCGTCCATCATTGGTGCGTTTAAATACTACTAGAATGCTCAGTCATCAGTTTTCTTATCAGCCGTTTTGAACTTAGATTGTGAATAATATCCAGTAAAACTCGACATTTTCCAACTTTCTTAAACAGATATGCCAGATAATTCATATAAAAAAGTCTAAACAAGCGTTTTAAGAACATTTATCCCTTTAAAAATAAAAGTATTCCCCAGAACTGATCACTTCCTCTCTGCAGTCCCGGCCCTGACAGCGCCTCCGACCTGGGGCTCTGTCCCGAGCGCTGGACCCTTCTAAACACCTGCAGACTGTAGCCGACCAGCGGGCTAAAAAGGCCACTCCTCCCCGTGGGTGTTTAGAATGGCGCCGCAGTGAAATCGCAGCAGAGAAGCTCCGCGTTGGCGCCGACTTTTATACAGTCAATACACGGAGTTCTGGCCGGCAAACGAAGTGATTGCAGGCAGCATTGAACAGGTTTTTTATATTATTAATCAGGATATTATTCACTGATTATAATTAGTATTTATATTATATCTAAGTTCAAAGCGGTTGATAAGAAAACTCTGATGACCAAGCATTCTAGTAGTATTTAAACGCACCACTTACAGATGAATTTGAGACGTGAAATAAGTCTCACCTCAGATTCGTGTGTAACTGAGGTTTTGTGTGCGTAACAAGTGATTCAAGATCGTGTTTTTTAAGATTTTCATGTGTAATTAGTTTCAACCAGTTGTAATTTTAAGCCGTGCATGTGTAAATTGTATTATTTTGAATTTTGTAATTTCTGTACACATGCACAAAATGTTACAAATCAAGAATTATGCATTTCAAAAACTAAAAAAAAACTATTCTAAAACTTATAATGTTGTTAAATCAAAGTGAAACTGACTTTACTCAGGTGTGTGAATTGTAAATAGATATAGCAGTCTCAACGTGATCGAATATCGGAATGATTAACAAATAGTCATGTTTACATCAAAAGTTCTCTAACCACGGACAGAATAAAGCCAAACTTCCTCCAGTTTCAGTGAAAACTCCTCCTTTACTGCCACTCTGTACAGAGCGGACTCTGATAAGACTTAATCTCTTGGTAACACATTAACAGAAGTTCAGGAAGCAGATCTTCCACAAGGAGGATCAGGAACGTTCGGAAACAGCCTTGGAGGAGGGAAGCAAACCGGAACTGCAGGAGAACCCGCCGCTGACGCCGTCCCTGCAGGTCACTCATGACGCCATGCAGCACGGGAGGAGGAGGGGGGTCGGTGATGGTTCAGACCACAAACCCACAGATGATACATGTGGGGGTCTTCAAGGAGCTGCTCAGCTCTATTTGATCTGGTCCGTTCTATTTAGTTCTGATGACGGTTTTAGACAAAATCCAGAAATCTGAGTCCGTTTGTCAAATGTTTTCTGCAGAGCAGCAGGAGTTCATCTTTCAGAACAATCGTGGCAGAAGTTACCCTACAACAGGGGTGTCAAACTCAATCACACAGGGGGCCAAAATCCAAAACACACCTTAGGTCGAACAGGATAAACATTTATTAAACACTCTAAAAGGACATTTTTAAAACCGTAACTTTTTAACATAATTATGAACTAGATATATAGCATTACCTGCAAAAATGCTAGAGTGAATTTGGCCGGTGAAAATGATAGCTGAAAGCCCTGAAGCTGAAAGCCAGTTAAAATATTAGCTAAATGCCAAATTAACCTAAAAAAACGTTAAAAAATAAATAAATAAAAACTTAGGTTAGCCAAAATAGCTAGCATGTAGCTGAAATTTTAGCTAAAAATCACAAATTGCCTACATTTTTTTAAAACACCTAAATTAGCCAAAATAGTCAGCATGTTGCTGAAATATTAGCTAAACTCCAAAATAGTCCAAAAAGCTAACAGAATGCCAATTTTTTTAAAACTTTAAAACGGCAACTTTTAAACATAAATATAAATAATAAAAAGGCAGGGATATTATTCCAGAATAAATCAACTTAAACCTTAAATAACTTTCAATATTTTACTCTCCATAAAAATATATTTTATCAAAATTAAACAAGTAAGAAATGAGAGCAAGATAACATCGGGCCATTAATAACAATAAAATAAAATGATCTGGACTAGAGGGCCGGATAGAATTACCGACCAGGCTGGATCTGCCCCCGGGTCTTGACTTTGACACGTGTGCTCTCCAATTATATCCCATCATTCCTTTGTTTACACTCTCTCTTGCTGGATTACACCCCCAACCTAACACTAGCAAGCAAAAAAATAAAAATAAAAAATGGCAACAATATCAGAGCTATCAGTTCTGATCCAGATTCCAGCTCTGACGAGGAAAACAAAGACGTTCATGGATGTATTTGTCTACTACCACGACGGAAGCGGTTTCTGTTCAGATCAGGATTCATAGACTCTTCATTAAGGATATGTGAACTGTGACCATTCTCAATCTGGAATTCAAGATTTAATCTGAAGCATTTAAGCCTCGTGGACTTTACGTCTAACCCTGAGGTGGACAGAAGAAGAGAAAACCCCAGAACCAGCCCTCTGCCCTGGTGAGTTCTGGTTCTGAAGGTCACAATTCCTGGTCTGGGGGTCAGAATTCTGGTTCTGAAGGTCAGGGTTCTGGTCTGAGGGTCAGGATTCTGGTTCGGAGGGTCAGGATTCTGGTTCAGAAAAGAGCGGAACCAAAACAAAGCCTCGCGCGTCCTCTGACCCCCCCTCTGAACCGGGAGAGCGCCGGGATGGAGATACCCGGTCCGAGCCCGAACCGCACATCTTCCTCATCATCACCAAACAATGAGCAGTCGTGACGCACGCGCGCAGTCCCCGTACCTGACAGCGATGATCCCCCCCCTCCCGTCACCCTCTAACATCCACCTGGACTCCGTTCTTTCTCATCACGAGACGTTCGCGCGCACTAAGGGGGGTCCGCTAACGGGGTTAGTGCAGCTGGAGTGGGGAGGGAGGGGTACTCACCTGAGCATCCGGACGGTCTGTGCCCACCTGTCCTCCGTGTGTGGGCCGGGGGGGCGGCTCCGTCTTCATGGGGGGGTGTTTACCTGCGTGTCTGTCTGCGCGCGCGTGTCCAGGTGGGGGATGGCAGACAGCAGCTGACGGAGGGGGGACAGCACGAGGCATCAAAGCGCGCGCGAGCGAGCGGCAAACGGCCCCCCAACCCCGTCGGTCACCGGGGCGCGTGCTGGCAGCTCGTTCCGGGTTAACTCAGCTGAAGCTCGGCCATGTGTGGGGGGGCGGGGGGCAGTGTCCTGAACCAAAGCGATGAGGTCATGGTTCACGAGTGGAAAAAAAAAAAACCTCTCAGCTGACGTCACCTCCAGCCAATCAGCGCAGGGCGTTTATGGACGCGGTTACGTCAGCGGTTTGCTCCATAGATGACAGCGATTTAAAGGGGACGCGCGCGTGCGGGGCGTGTCCACGCAAGGAGGCGCTGCGTGGGACTGCCCCCCTGTTTGTGACCCCCAAATCCACAGGAAAGACAATAAAATCAAACGAACCCCAAGAATAACCTAAAAAAATATAGATTTTTTTTCTTTTATTTATGTTATTTTAATAATTGTTTTTCTTGAGTTTCATAATTCTAAATCATAATTCTTCTTTTTTTGTCTGTTATCTCCAGTAAACTAATTTTAACAATTTATAAAATATTCTGCTCATTACTGACTGAACTTTTTGCTGCTATTGCTTGTTAAAGTTGTTTGTTGTGTGTTATCATTGTTGTTTTTCTGTCTGCCCTTCATGCTGCCTCTCAGCTTAAATAAAGGTGTATTAAATAAAAATCAGTTGATTTTAGATTTTCTCAGTTTTTCAATCATTCTCTTGCCTCTTTACAACAATTTAATATTTTCTGCTTTTTAATAGAAATGCAGAACCTTCTAGTTTAGTTTTAAAAACACATTTGGATCAGAACTTTGACCGATACTCTTACGGCTGTGGTGAAGAAGTAGAGCGGGTTAACTTCTGGCTAGAAGATCCAATAGAATCTGGCTACAGAGAAAAAAAATATGGCGCCCAAAAATTAATCGACAGAAGTCCCTCCCCCTGCCGGAGCCAGACAATAAAAAAAAATATTGTTTTAAACTTTACACCTTCTTTCCCTGTTTATTTTTTTCTTTAATTGACCCTTTTTGCCATTTTTTCTCCGTAACAGACAGTGTCACTGAGAGAAAAAAGACTGATCCCCACCTTTAAAGAAGAGACGCACCTGTCAGGGCTCAACCAGTCGTGTCCTCCTCCGACCACCAGAGGGAACCCTCTCCTGAGTACTGACTGCATTTGTTCGCTTCCTTACTCCATTTCCCATCATGCATCTGCCACGCTCCTACCTTCACCAGCTGTTCCTCATTCATGGCAATCACCAAGCTGTATTTAAACCTGCTCTTCACTCCGCTCCATGTGAAGTCTTGAATTGGGTTTCAGTGCATTTGGTCTGAGTGTTTAATTCTCTGTTGCCCCTCTGTGTTTGACCCCTGCCTGTTTTGTTTGCCTCCTCCCTCGCTCCTGTGCTCTGGCCTTGGCCTGTTCCCTGATGACCCTTGCCTTGTGTTTATCTGCTCTTTGTTCTCATTAAACCCTGTTGCATATGGATCCAAACTTCTCAGCCTATTAGCGCCAATATTAGGAGCTGCAATTATAACTGCCTTAAACATTCTAAAAACTCAAGTGCTGTTCTTAACTCTGAGACTTCTCATCCCTTTTTATCAGCTTCCTTTTTGCCCACAGTTCGCACCCATTTATAAAAGTATTTGTGGCTTTAAAGGGTAACTAAACTGTAGATTAACTTTTTTTTTTACCAAGATGCTGATGAAATTCCTCATAGTTAATTTAAAGACATATTACCTTTAAGTTGTCCAGTTTTGATAAAAAAAAAAAAAAAACAACAAATATATCTTACTAACAGACGTTCTTCAAAGCTTTCCCTTCAGGACTTTTTTACAGATAAAACAAAACTACAGAAACATAATTTAAATTTAAAAGGAAAAATTAAAAATGTTTTTTGGAATCTTTAAAATGACTTGTGACTTTTTCACTTTCTCACATGACTCAATTTAAATGGAAATAGTTCTTTAGATTGAGTTAAATGTTAACAGGAAAAACAAGGATCCACATTTCCTTTTAAAACATCAACAAACTCAAATCTCAACTCTCAAACTACTAAAACGGTTATTGACATAAAAAAGCTTAAAATAGAAACACAAGGACCAAAGATATATACAAAGATATAATGAAATCAGTTATCATTATACTCAGAAAACTTTGAAAAAAATCTAAATAAACAGATTTTATATTGGAAGTTTGGGTTGAGTCTAATCAGTTCTTTCATTTGACTGAACGTTTTCTTCTGCTGTTCTGATGGTTAGAATTGAACTAAAACCAAAGAACTGTGAAGTATGCTAATACTGACCCCTAGTGGTCTTTATTTGTCATGCTTTCATTCATCAATGAAGAAATATATATTAATTTATCTGCAGTAACATGATTGTTCATTTCAGACTTTTGGAGTATGATATATTAATGATTTCTTTATTGTGAAGTCAAAGTTCTGTTTGATGTTACCAGTAATGACTGAGAAGAAAAACAATTTCCATCAGTTTGATATTTATTTAACTAAAAATTAAGAATAATACAGATCATTACCATGTCAATTGTAGGTTTTTTCCTCCATTTGCAGCAATGACAACGTCCTGCTCTTCAGACTCATGATGTTGTTCTGAGGCGTTCCACTCTTCCACTAGTGCTACATGCAGTTCTGCAGGTCATTTGGGGGTCCCATCATCCAGTCTCTGCTTCAGCTGGTCCCAGAACTGCTCTATGAGGTTCAGGTCCTATGAGCCCCTCCCACTTCCTGAAGACCGGCTGAGACAGTTTTGACACCATATGTTGGAACATTATGATCCATGAACAGAAAGTTGGGGTGTGCTGGTGGAATTGGGGGGTGATGGTGGTTCTAGGATGACTCTGAGGTAAGAACCTGCAGTGACTGGGCAGGCTACAATAACCAGATCAGTTTGGTTCTGACTGCTGATGCCTGTCCAGACTGTTGCTCCTCCTCCACCAAAGCCAACCCTGGAGAGCATGTTGACATTGGCGTATCGCAAACTTCGCCATCTCCAGCATTGCTGAGGACCATCTTTTCTGTGCCAATACTCTTAAGAGAACAGGACAATAGATTGTAGCATTGACCAGGTCGGGTGGTTGTGGTGTACTGGTAGGGCGGTCGACTCCTGATCGGAAGCGAGCGGGTTCGACTCCCGCCTTTCCCGGCCATGTGTCAAAGTGTCCTTTGGCAAGACACTGAACCCTGAATTGCCTCTGGTGGAGGGTTGGCGCCAGTGTTCGGCAGTGGAGCCACCACCAGTGTGTGAATGTGTGTGTGAATGGGTGTAAGGGTCTGTGACTGTGAAGCACTTTGGGCCCTCGAAGGAGGGTAGAAAGCGCTATACAAGTGTACGCCATTTACATGGTCTAATCCCTAAATGTTCATGGTGGTGTCTTGGTGTCAGTAGAGTCACCTGCAGTTGTTTTCTGTCATTCCAGTCAAGCAGGAGAGTTGATTTTGAATAGTTTGTCTGCAAACCACAGTATTCCTCACATTTGGTAAACTGACCTGCAGCTTTGTGGCATCTGCTAAACCAGGTCTGAGGTCCGAGGTCCTTAGTTTCTGGTCATAGTTGTGGTCTTTTACTGGCGAGGCTCAACTCCTGGGTCTGTCACAAACTCTGACAGTAATTCTGGATCTCGATGAGTTTGCCAATGACACTTTTAGACTCACCAAGTTCACCTGCAACATCTGACTGTCTATGAAGGTGGTATGGCCAGGTGGAGCTGCTCATTCGTTAAGCGCCATCATCTGTTCTTGGCTGTTTGATAGATGAACTTGAAATGACTTACTAACTAAATCAGTTTTTCAGACCCACAAAATACTGACATTAATGCTGCATTGTAAAGGTTTTCCTTTTAGAAGTTTGTGGTTCCAATAAGTCAGACAGACTGAACACAGAGACTGTTATATGGAGAACACTAAATGAGACGTTTCTGTCACCCTGATACAGTCACCTCCATCCATCCATCCTCTTCCGCTCATCCAAAACAGGGTTGTGGTCTAAGCAAAGAGACCTAGACTTCCGTCTCCCCGCCACTTCCTCCAGATTCTCTGGGGGGACCCCAGGCCTTTCCAGGCCAGCTGAGAGACATAGTCTTTCATGCATGTCCAGTGGGACATGACCAGAACACCTCCCCAGGGAGCTGTCCAGGAGGCATACGTGCTAGATGTCCGAGCCATCTTAACTGGCTCCTTTGGATATGGAGGGCAAGACAGAGTATCTCATACATTTTTAATTTTAGTTCAGTGCCTGAAAGTCTGGAGGTTTGAGAGTTTTTCAACTTCTCCAGTTGTTTTGAACACAAAAAAGTATGACAGAAAGGGGAAACCAGTCCACTTAATTTGGTCCTGAACCTTGTGTTTGATCTGTATTTAGACTGCCATCAAATGGGCATTTCTGTTTCAGACCAAAATCTTGTAAACAAAACCATATGACTAAAGATCTCTTCAGTTATTGGCCAGGAATTACAACAGCGAGGAAAACAACCAGAGACAGAACAATTGAAGTTGTTGTTATCCTTGTTGGGATAGTTCACTCATTCAAACTTTACATTTTGCTGATCAATTCTGAACATACATTTCAGCATCAGGTACAACACTTTTTACTGTCACTTTGGTACGGTGGAGGTGCGTTGCAAGATGATTACTGAGGAGATGACAGCTATAAATGTACACTGACAATTGTTTATGGCAGATAGATTGTCGGGAGAAGCCAAGTGTATCACGTTAAAAGTTGTTTTAACGTGCCTGCATTCATTCCACCACATTTTAATGAGTTACTGTGTCTCATTGTTGCTCCAATACTCAGCAGCGGTGGCCGTTTTGGTCCGGTTGTTCGGCTCCGAGCACAAAGGCTATTCAGACTAAGGAAACTCAAAGCGAACCGGAGCTCAGTCCTATTGGAAATTAATCGAGACCACCTCCAAAGATGGGTCAGAGAACGGTTTCTGGTCTCGAACCAGGGTCAGACTGTAAACTTGTTCCAGATTATCGGGGGAAACCAACTCTGGCTCACTTTACACAAATCAAATGTGTCCAGTCTGAATCCAGCGTCAGTCTCTCAGGACTTCAGCTCTTTGCTCTGTCATCTTCCTTGCTATAACATCTCTGTTGGTCTATAAGCTGTTTGGTGAACCAAACCGTTTTGCTCATGCTTTTATAAAACAATGTCGGGTAGTTTTTAGTGTGACAGACATCTGCGTCTTTTTCTGCCATAGCACACATCTCTTTGTGAATTTTCACACCAGCGTCTTCTCACCAAACGTGGAGGAATTTGTCAGATTAGCCATTCACACCGTCAGAGAGCTTTTCTTTGTCTCATCTTTGTTTAAGCCGAAGAAATTCTTCCGAGAGTTTTGGGGTAACATTCTCCCTGATTCACCCGTTTGGACCTTTGTCGCTTCCCCCTGACTGATGGCTCTGATGCTCATGAGTCTCCAGACAGCTTTGTTCCTCTTAGAGTGTGGAGGTGTCAGCCTGAAATTAACACTGATAAAACCTGGAAACAGTTGTAACTGAAATGCTTTAAGAGAGACGCCTTTTCATGAAAATCTACCTTTATTTGGATGCAAAAACCCACTACTTAAAGCAATACTGTAGCAGAGGAGATGAACACTGATGCTGGTTGTTGTTGTTATGTTCTGACCGGCTGCGTCCCTGTTTTGATCGTCAGGAGCACTGATAACAAGTCTTTGTAATGAAATCCTTTCATTCAGACATGATCAGAGGGTTACATCAGAAAAACGGATGAGAGCCGCTCTTAGTCCTGTGCTCCAGTAGAAGGAGAATTTGGCAGTCTTGCTTTCCATTTTCGGTTGATGTGTTCCAATTGGTCCGATCCAACAGGATTGAGTCCGGAATTCCCGGCCGAACAAGCGGTTGGGTTTTTGTACCATAGAAAACCATGTGGAAAGTTTTAGCTGCCTTATAATCATTTCTCAGCTGTGTTGTTAAACGACAGATGGATGCAGGAACCGCGGAAAAAGTCCGTCTGAGGTAAAATCGTTTAAGAACGAAACAAACACAGAAAGCAAAGCATATTAAAGCAAAGCCTAAAGGCCAAATGTCATAATAATACTGAACATATTCTATTTATTCTCTGTACTGTAAGGTAACTTAGGTAGTTGTCACATTTTGTTCCATTAAGTCTTGCAATATAAACCAATAGTTTGATCCACAGTATGAGCTACATTCCATCATGGTGTAAACGGAAATGTACACAAGGCATCTACTCGAAAGGATTGTATCAAAATGTTCTAAAAATATCTCTGGTCTGTTTCACAAAAGCAAACGGTATCAAAAGCGTTGGCCGAGAGCAAGCAATAGAACAATATGCTTCAAACCATTGTACACAACGGAAAGCAGGACGACCAATCACGTCGCTTTGATTGTGGACCTGTGGAGTCCCATACGGCACATGCAATCCATTGAACTCAACACCATCAAAGCACAATACGGAAAAGAAACTTTTACAGCAGAACATCAGAGACAACCTTACGGTCTATTGTGCTTCGTACAGGTTTGGGCCGGACCGGTCTATACAACAATCACAGGGTTCCCATGAGCCTCAGCTACTGTTGAAAGCAGAGCTATCATAGGGAATCCGGGTGGCAACAACAACAACTTGATCAGGAGATCTAGAAGTCTTCCTTTGTTGTTTTTCTTTTTTTGGCAAGTTTTGCTGGACACCCTTTGATGAACGGCCTTGTGGAGATCTTTGTACACTGGGAGATGCCAGTCCTGGCCCGGCTGCTGGCTCTGTGATGCCTGTGAGTGAACGTCCAGGAGGCCTAAATGCACAGGTTTTCTGTAAACATGGTGGACCATCAGAACTGACGTGGTGTAAATTACTCCTAGAGCCTTTAAAGTGAACGGTTACATTCCTATGTGCCGTTACATTGCACACGCCGCCATTAATGAACACTTAGCACCATGCAACCTGAAGATGAGGAGACTCAGGCCTTCTGGGAAGTTTGGTTTTACATGAAAACATCAATTCAATTCATGGACATTCTAATATCAATGCTATACACTTTGCTGGCATTTGATTATCTCTGTATATCTGTTGCTCTTAAGGGGCCTCATCATGATTTTTCTCTTGATCAAACTTCTCTACAGATGATTGAAGACCTCAGTCATGATGAGGCAGAGCCTTTCTGACGACTCGTACTGATGAAGACCATGGTGGATGAAGCCTAAGACGTGCAAATGAAAGTATGCTGGAGTGAGCGTAGATGATTTCAAACCCAACTGCTGTCACTCAGCTGTAAGCTGTGGACTGATGACAACTTCCTGTTTGATTTTCTGCCTCAGATCCCGTCTTCTCGTGTTGAAAGCACATCGTGGAGCAATTCGGATGAGCCTGCGTGGACAGATGGCGTGGACTGGAGCCCTTGGAGGGCAAGCTCGGGTACAGTAAAGCGCAGCGCCTGAGGCGGTTGGGGGTACAGTGGTGTGTCTCGGTCTGGGTACGGCCGCGGCGCCCCTCTACTCCTCAGCAGTGCAGGAGAGCTGCTTCTCATACAGGCTGAGGACATGATGAACAAACTGGTACTGCTCACACGTCTGGATCATCCCGCCTCTGACGGACACAGCAAAGGTCGACAAATTCACACTCAGGGTTTCAGCTCAAAACCAGCCAAGTGTCAGATAATTTAGTTTCATTCAATGAATTATAACACAAAAACTTCCACTCATAGTTAGTGGTTTGAAGAAGTCATTTATTGTTAAACAACAGTGATAACATGTTTCAAATCATAAAAACAACAGGAACTTCCCAAATGACCCTGTTCAAAAGTTGACATCTCCCAGTTCTTAATACCTTGTATTGCCTCCTTTTGCATCAAAAACAGCCTAAAGTTTTTTTATGGTCGTTGTGGATGAGGTTCTTTATTTTCTCTGATGGTAAAGCAGCCAGCTTTTATTGGCACAAAACCTCAAGTTACTTTAAATTCTTGGGTTGTCTTGCTTGAACTGCCTGTTTGAGATCTCCCCAGACTGGCTCAATAGTATTGAGGTCAGGAGACTGAGGCGGACACTCTAGAACCTTCACCTTATTCTGTTGGAACCAATAACAGGTGGGCTTGTGTTTTGGATTGTTGTAATGTTGAAAAGTCCAAGTGCATCCCATGTGCAGCCTCCGAGCTGAAGAGTGACAGTTTTCCTCCAGTATCTTCCAATAAAGTTTCCTGAGCTTTTGTAGCTCACACATCCACCAAACTGCCAGTGATCCGCCTCCGTGTTTCACACTAGGAATAGTGTTATTTTCATCATAAACCTTGTCGACTCCTCTGCAAATGTAGTGTTTATAGTTGTGTCCAAAAAGTTCCGTTTTGGTCTCATCAATCCAAATGACTTTGGTCCAGAAGTCTGGAGGCTTGTCTCTGTGCCGTTTTGTGTATCGTGAGCAGCCATTTTTCTTCAGGTGCCCCCTTATTGTACATCTGGAAACATCCACACCACAGTGTTTCAGAGTCCTGGATCACAGCTAAAATTATTTGTGGGTTTTCCTCCTGTGAGGACTGGACTTCCTGTGACGTCATATCCGGGTGAAAGTAAACCAGTACTAAATCGTTGCTTCAGTTATTTGATTGCCTGATTTGCAAATATATAACTTTGTGTTATTTGGTTTAGTATTAAAAAATGTAAGTAGCAGCTTTAGCATTCTAGTGAGTAAACTACTGTGTTAAACGTTTGTTGTCCAAGTTCCAAAAAGCTGGTTGCTTCTCCTTAGCTAAACACTGCTAACCATAGCTTAGAATTTAGCATGGCTTCTATCTTTTCTGCTTCATCCTCTCTTTCCTGCTCCATGTGCCATATGTCCAGCGAGGATCCTGCCTCCTTATTGAAGATAGTGGTAGACGGGATAAGTGTAGTCTAATCGTAGAATTGGAGGCCAGGCTAGAGCAGTTACAGATGCGGCTCTGCAAAGTATAAGCTAAGCCAACTCGCCAGGTAGTTACTCGTAGCGTGGGTTACCCTGCCAGAGCCAACTTAACTAACACCCCAGCACCTCCTCAGCAGCCAAGGAATAGCCAGCGTGGGTTTGTACAGTTGAGGTAGAGCCTTCAGCCACCAAGCTTCAGTTTTATGGTTAGAAGCTGGGGAAAGTATGGTGCACTGTTCTCTATTCTCAGTCCCTCTATTCTTTATCATCTAGTTTTCCTTTAATTCTCCACGCCTCTGCTTGGTGCAGTGCGATTCATATGTTGTCCTTCTTTCCCACTGCCCTGCAGGAGAGTGGGAGAGATTCAAGATTCCAGGTGTCTCATGTGTGCTTCTGTTCCTGACAGTGGACCTCGCCTCTGGCTTGTCTCTGGTAACAGTTCTAGTACATCGTCTGCCCGTCCTGGGAGAGGATCCCTCTTTCATGTGGACATCCCTTTTTCCATACAGATAAGGATGTTGTAATCCAGGGGTATTCAAATCCAGGCCTCGAGGGCCGGTGTCCTACATGTTTTCCAACCAACCTTCCATTGAAGCTCCTTATTGGCTGCTAATTTCCAGGATCAGGTATGTTTAGCCAATAAGGAGCTTCAATGGAAGGTTGGTTGGAAAACATGTAGGACACCGGCCCTCGAGGCCTGGATTTGAATACCCCTGTTCTAAAGGCAGAGATGCCCCATTTAGTTTAGTCTGTTTAGTTTAGCAACCAGCTGTTGTTTATATTTTATGACTGACTTTATATTTTTGGACAGTAACCAGTGTGAAGCCCATTGAGACAACTGTGTTGTGATATAGGACTATATAAATAAAACTGAAAGGAATTTTCTTTCTATAGAACCTCTCACTTTTCACTTCTTGATCAAAGTTTGAACACTGCTGACTGACATTCTCGGTTCCTTGGATGTTTTCTTATTTCCCTTTTTCCTGTTTTGTACAGTTCAGTTACCTTTTCCCATAGATCTTTTGACATCTCTTTTGCTTTTCCCATGAGTCAGGATCCAGAAATATCAGTGCAGCTCTGTATGAAGGATGAAGGGTTTGTTGGGAGTCCAGAAACTCCAACACTTATTGTTTACACACATTGATTACAAGCAAACAAGTCATAGGTGAAGATGTTTACCTGTAGCTGTTAATCAAGCCTGTTTGTATCAGCTCGTGTGCATGTTTTCAGAACAAAGTCATCGGGGATGTAAACTTTAGAACAAGGCCATTTGGGAAGTTTCTGTTGTCATTCTGATTTTAAAAAGGTAAATAGTATTCTTTGACAATAAATTGCTTCACCAAACCACTAACGATGCGTGAAATCAAAGATTCTGCTTTAGCATTCTTATTCTATGAAAAATTACCAAGAAATCATAATTTCTTCCAGGATTTGTACATTTATTGTTCTATAGTTTAGAAATGCTGGTTTTGAGTGATTTAATATAAACATAAAACCATATTAACACATATGGATCTTTTACATGAAGTATATTAACTTTTTTAGATATATTTTAGAAAAAGAGAATAGCAGCTTTTACAGGGAAATTTGGTCATTAATACATGAAAAATGTTAACGAGTGAATACACAAATGTTTCACTTCAACTCAAAGGTGACTTAAATGAACTGATGTCAGGTCATATTTTGATGCGATAAGGATCTCACCTGTCCAGACGCAGCTGGCAGGTGGTCCTCAAGATGTCGACCACGCCCTCGGTCCTCAGCTGTTTGCAGAGGATGGAGGTGGCGATGAAGCAGCCTGTTCGACCAATCCCAGCACTGAAAAAGACGAGAGTGGAGGCCAGAATCAGGAGGGAGTCTACAATGTTTTTACTGGGGGGGTGACATCTTTTCTCGGCTTTTCATTTCTCTCTTTTTTTATTTAGGCTCCATATTCTGGAGAAATTTGCTTGAAAATCTTTTCCCCAATGAGGATTTCTTTTTCTAAGCGTCCCTCGGTCAGCAGTGTCATTATTTCTGCAACAGAAGCACTCGTGGAAAAAGTTGTCTTTATGTTTGTATCAGTAAACTTGTCTAGAGTTCACATAAATGAAATTGTTGTGTTTCTTCGTGCACCAACCTCTGAGTTTAATCGTGTGGTCCGGATTTCCAGAACAAGTTCTGTAAGCGGTCCAAACTGCGGTCTGACCACAAATCTGCTTCCTCTATCAGTTGAAAATGAGAAACTGGTTCCAGATCACTATTTGTCCATCTCTGATGGTTGACCAACCACAATTTAGAGCAGAGATTCCTCAGGGGTGGGGGGGTCGGTGGCTGGAACTCTCGTCTCAAACCTAGTTTTCCATTTAATTTTATATCACAGACATACATCTATTTTCTATATGAAGCGCCTCATTGGTCGCGTCTTTCTTAAACACATTTACCTGCAGTGAACAATTATAGGGCCACTGGAGGGCGGGGCTTCCTCTCTGGCTCGCTCCACTTCCTGTACCAGCTCCAGAAGGGGTGGAGCCTTGTCTGGGGTCTTCTGGTCAGGCCAGGAGGTGTACCAGTACTGCTTCAGACTGCGCTGCTCGTCCCCACACTGACAGACAGACACACAGAGGCACTGTGAGTGAATATGAGTAATTCTCTGTGTAGAACCACATTAGTTCATTAGAGATGGTTACCATGACAACAGTTAATACAGATCAAAACATGTGAAAAAAGCTTTTAGTTTATTCTTTTCTTTTCAGTACTATTCATAATCAGATCTATCAGTTCCCACAATCCCCCGAGCACCTGCCTGTAAATATCAATACTACAGATGCACAACATTTGCAGATAAACAACAAGATTCCAACTCAGACCACATCTGATCACACTGATCCACATATGTGAACCGTCTCCAATCCAATTGAAATGATCTCAAACCGGATGAAAAAGGGAAAACCACCATCAGGTAGACTCTGCCAAAAGTATGAAATGATTTAAATTAAATCATTGAAGGACTTAGAATTTCTTAAAATACTACCTGGAATGAATGTTGGCGTATCAAAGAGTTGATATTTCACCACAAAGAAAAAAACAAGGCACACTCATGAGTGCAACATGTGGAAAATCAAATCAGCTTCAGCAATAAAATGGATAAATGGATAGAAAGATGGATGAATGGATGAATAGAAGGAAGGAAGGATGGATGGATGGATGGAAAAAAAGAAGGATGGGTGGATCGGTGGATAGATGAAAAAAAGATGGATGGATGGATGGATAGATGGAAATAAAGATGGATGGGTGGATGGATGGATAGATGGAAAAAAGATGGATGGATGGATGGATAATTAATAGAAGGATGAATGAATGGATGGATGAATGGATGGATGAATGGATGGATGGATGGATAGATGGATGAATTAATTGATGCATTGATGGATGGATGAATGGATGGATGGATGGATGGATGGATGGATGGATAGATGGATGAATTAATTGATGCATTGATGGATGGATGGAAAGAAAGATGGATGGATGGATGGATGAATTAATTAATTGATGCATAGATGGATGGATGGATGGATGGATGGATGGATGGATGGATGGATGGATGAATTGATTGATGCATTGATGGATGGATGAATGGATGGATGGAAAGAAAGGTGGATGGATAGATGGATGGATGGATGGATGGATGAATGGATTAATAGATGCATAGATGGATGGATGAATGGACAGATGGATGGATGTTTTTTCCCAAACATTCTTGAGTTTTCCTGGAACTTCACAGCAGATCTATTTTCTTTACAGTTTCTACACTTTCACAGTTGTGCTAATCTACCGACTCCTTTTTACTTTCTTAATGCTTCAGAAAATCTAACATTTCTCCTCATTTCTATTAGAAACTTTCAAATCCATTTTGGTCACTTTTGTTCCGTTCCTCAGACTGAGTTCATATTTGTTGTTTCAGAACAAACCTTCAGAGCGAACACCCTGAGACTGTAGTCGTCTTCCTGGGTTACCGAGACAACGCTGATCTCGATGCCCTCATGGGTGACGGTGTCCTCAGGCCAGTACTCCACACATTTCTAAGAAAGTCACACACCACATGTTCACTTTTCCATCTCAAAGTTCCTCCTTCACCCTCCTCCCCCTGAGACTGAAGACACACCTCATTCTTCTCCTCCAGGTTGGTGATCATCACTATGATTGGGCTTTTCTCCTGCCACACCATCCTCCAGAAGTCCCCCACCGTGTTCACAGTGGGACCCTGTGTGGCGATGTAGGCCTGCTCCTCGCCGCCGTAGCCCTGCAGACAGGTGAGACGTGAGAGCGAGGAGCGAGGTCCTGACAGCTGAGCCAATCAGAACAGACTTACTTTCAGATAGTTTGCATTGATGTAGGTGGACAGAAAATCCTCTTCGTCTTGTGACTTCAGGATGACTCTGCTGTGCGTATCTGTGGAGAAATCATAAATCTCGTTTTAAGAAGAGCGATAACGTTTATGCCACTGGGACGTGTTCTATGGTTTCAAACTTACTGGGTAAAATAGTTTTGTAGCGGTTCTTTCTCACCAGTCCTGGGTAATTGTACTCCTTAGGGTCCACAAAGTTCATGGGAGTTTCCTGCCAAAACACAAGGAATAATCAGGGCTGCATAATGTCCAGGGACTCGCTCTGAGCAGGCGCCAACAGAACGTCATCGGATGGCCTTCGCACCAAACCATCTCTGCGCTGGTTGTGAATGACTTCAGGGCTGCTGATGATGTTTGCCGATCTCATTCATTGTGCCTCCCAGACAGTGGAATCCTCTGTGGGTTTATTATGTACAAATGCGTGTCTCCTTCCACGCTTCGCCCACTGACAGACGCTGAAAAAGCTTCTGGGTGTGTGCAGAGCTCTGACCACGGGCTCTGACGAGTGTTGGTGCATGTGTGGGCGTGTGCATTAGTGCCTGAGTCTGTGTCGGAACCGCTGCGCGTCTTATCCGCTGAGTTTCTCCTAATATGATGTGTAGGATGCTGCAGTGCCGCTTCTCACATAAAACTCCGCCTGCAGGCTCTGGTCATCCATGGCCCTGGTGTGCAGCATGGCGGGGGTCAGGACATGCGACCCCTGCCGGAGGTACTCCTGGGCCGACTGGTCTCTGGGAGAAAGCTGCGCTCCGTAGCCGTAGGGCTCGGTGCAGCCCGGCGTGCACATGTCCAAGGTCAAGGAAACGTTGGAGCCTCGTCTGCAGGATTCAGAAACAGAAAGAAGATTTGATCTTTCAAAAGCAGAAAGGTTAAGCGGAAACATTGCATTTCCAGGGAATGTATGAGTGAAAACTCACTGAAGACGCTGGGATATGATGAAACTCCAAAAGGAGTTTGGAGATGAAACCACTGATGGAGATTTTAACTTATTTATCAGGAAAATTGGAGAAAAAAATACTAGCGAGGTACTCTAATAAGTGCTTGTAACATATTGTCAGGAAAACAATGAGAAGCAAATTGAATCACGTTAAAAGTTGTTCTAATGAGCCCGAATTCATCCGACCACATTTCAGTGTGAGTTTCTGTGCCTCATTGTTGAGGTGTTATGGGATTGTTTTAAAAATCATTCTGTCACTGAACTACAACACAGCTTTGAGGATGACGTCACAGTAGCGCCCCATGCGTGCCTTTTGATGAGACACAGAAAAGCCAGAAGTAAGTGTTTTAGTGGTGTTAAAATTAACGCTTTAACAAATAATCAGTTGGACTTATTATTTGCTTTTTAGTAGCATAACAACCAATGCTTTACATTTGTCTACGGCTAACCGATCAACTCATTCCTAATGTGTTTACATCACGTGACTGCTGACTATGTTGGCCGTTTTCGTTAAGTTATTTCTGTCTCAGAGTTGATCGTATTCAGACTGAGGAATCCCAGAGCGAACTGAAGTTCAGTCCGATTGTAAACGGACTGAGATCACCTCAAAAGATGGGTTCAACACACTTGGATGTATTCATACTGAAACTTTGTTTCACATTATAAGGGGAAATGAACTCTGCTTCACTTTAAGCAGACCAAATGTGTCCAGTCTGAATACACACTTTGATTCATTATTAAAGAAACAAAAACGCTTCAGAAGCAGCGTTTGGATTCTGAAACGACTGAAGCTTTGATGTTGCAGAAACGTTTTTCACACATTCAGGTAAGATGCTCGGCTCAGTTCCTGTTTGCCTCTGACCTCTCCTGAAGCCCCACTGGCGTCACCGTGAGGGTGGCGGCATCTCCATCCGTCCTGTGCTCCGAGTCAAAGACCGGAGTCTGAGGCTCCGCCTCCAGGTCCAGCAGATCCTCCTGAGCGTCCGTCCACTCAGACAGCGTGAAGGAGGGCTGGCGGCTCACAGACTGCCGCCGGTCACCCATGTCTCTGGACGCCATTTCTGTCGACCACAATCCTGAACGCCACTTACACACCATGTGGACTACCTGAAGAGAGGTAGAGAGAAACTCAATCACAAAAGGGGCCAAAACATACCTTAGGTCGCGGTTCAAACAGGATAAACTTTTATTGAACACTCTAAAACGTCATTTTTCAAACTTTAAAACTGTAACTGTTTAACATAATTATGAACTAGATATATAGCATTACCTGTGACAATGCTAGTGTGAATTCTGTAAGCTGAATTTGGCCGTTTAAGATGCTAGTGCTGATAGCTGAAGATGCTAAAATTGATAGCTAAAACACTGAAGCCGATAGCCAGCTGAAATATTAGCTAAATGAATTAGCTTAAAATGCTATTAACAGCTAGCATGTAGCTGAAAAAATAGCTAAAATTCAAAATATAAAACAAACAAACAAACAAAAAAGCCTAAATTAGCCAAAACAGCTAGCGTATAAATGAAAAAAGGCCAACTCCAAAACAGCCTAAAAAATTTCAAATAAAAAGCTTAAATTAGTTAAAATAGCTACATGTTGCTGAAATATTAGCTAAATGTCAAATTTGTCTAAAAAACTAAAAAAAAAACTTAGGCTTACCAAAGCAGCTAGCATGTGGCTGAAAAAAAATAGCAAAAATTTAAAATATCCAAAAAAACTGAAAAAAGCCTAAATTGGCCAAAACAGCTAGCATGTAGCTGAAATATTAGCTAACCTCCAAAATAGCCCAAAAAATCTTAGTAAATGCCAAAAAGACAAAAAAACTAGAAGAATGCCCATTTTTAAAACTTTCAAACCGTAACTTTTTAATAAAATTATGAATAATAAAAAAGGCAGGAATATTATTCCAGAATAAATCAAATTAAAGCTTAAATAACTTTCAATATTTTACTCTCCATAAAAATATATTTTGTCAAAATTATACAAGTTAGAAATAAGCGCAAGATAACATCGGGCAATAAATCACAATAAATTAAAATGATCTGGAGGGCCGGATAAGTACCCAGAGGGCCGGATCCGGCCCCCGGGCCTAGACTTTGATGCATGTGGGTTGTGGCATGAAATACATTCAAACCCTCTTCTGTGGTCTCACCATGATGATGCAGATGGCTGCTCCAACACCCGCGGTACCGTGGACGATCCAGCTGTGCTGTTCGGTGTTCGCCACCTCCTTCATCATCACCATAGACTGGGCAGTGCAGGGAAGCAGAGGGTCAGAAACAGATGATGGTGGACGCCTTCAATCCAAGATGAGCATCAAAGGAAGACTTACGTCCAACCCAAAGACGCGCTGGAACGGTAAGATGAAGCCGAAGTAGAAGTCAATGATGTGCAGGGCCTTGTAGATGGAGGAGAGGGGGCCGTTTCCTTCCAGCACGAAAAACACACAGTAACCCTGGAAATACAAAGACCCCAAAATAAAAGCTACAACAGAAACTTTTATACTGAAATTGATTGAGACAAAATACTTCCTAATTTTGCCACATTCTTAGATGAGAAAAACAGTTTTTTATTGTCTGTTTTGAGTTACCTTCCAGGGACATGGACTTATCAAACACTCCAAGATTTCTGAGACTTGACTGGACAGAAGAGCTCAGAGGCTAAAGGTGTTATCTAATGGAATGAGTTTTATTGTCTGCGTAAAAAAAAAAAATGTCTCAGTTTTCTTTCCGGTCAAGAGTAAATGGTTATTACACGGTCATGTTTTAATGTTTGTTAATCAATCCAACAGGTTTTGTAGTTTGTAATAATCATTTTCCGGGAAAGAACAGTAGAGTTGTATATCATCAGCATAGAAGTGATAAGAAATGTGACTGAATTGATTAATACGTTTCCCAAGAGGAATCAAATATAAAATGAATAAAATAGGGTCAAATACGGAACCCTGGGGAACCCCACAAGTTATGTTTTCTGCTGCAGAGCTTGGGGAACTGACAGGCACATTGAAAGTTGGTATGAAATAAACCAATTTAGGACGTAAATGTGTTTATTCTCCCAAAATGTTGCTAATTTATCAAAGAACATACCCTGGTTACCTACCAGGACTTGTGAGGTGATGAAGAGGGCAGCCCAGCAGTGGATCTCAACCACCAGAGCGTACACCTTCTGCAGGAAGGCCTCCTTTCCCTGCGTGCCGTCACCTTCTGGTCCATCTGTGCAGTCAGTG
The DNA here is from genome assembly GCF_002922805.2 of Oryzias melastigma. NCBI lineage: Eukaryota > Metazoa > Chordata > Actinopteri > Beloniformes > Adrianichthyidae > Oryzias > Oryzias melastigma. Next base: position 34,814,417 of record NC_050517.1, read on the forward strand.
AGCCCGTCGTTCTTCAGGAGCCCATCACCCACTTTTTCTATCTTGGTGGGTTCATCCAGCCAGACGGGATCTTCATCCGGCTTCAGAAAGATGGAGTCCTCAGTGTGTGATCGGGTGGAGCTGCTCAGCCGGCGGGTCATGGTCCTGGTCAGCGAGGTTCCTCTGCGTCAGGTGACCGCTCTAGCAGACGTTCCGCCTTTGGGACGGCATGTGGCACCGGATTCGAGAAGACTGAAGCAGAGGGACATGAAGGTGTGAGATCATCGCGGTGGAGGCTCCTTCATGCTCTCTCTGCGGCCTCTGAAACACTGCAACTCTCACCTTCACTCCTGCTTTTGGTTCCTCACTACGACTGTGTGCTTCTTGGTGTTGTGTGATTGTGTCTGACTGTGCGTGTTTGTGTGTGGATTTCAGAAAGGGTTCGCTGCATTTATATTCCCGTTCAGATCCACAGCTAAACAACCTGGAGAGGCTCTCATCTCCGGATCTTCAGGTCGCCCTTTGATCAGCATCTATTCCGTGTGTGTGCACGTGCGTGTACATGCGTGTGCGCGCCGGCATGCATGTACGTGTGTGTAAAGAGACTGTGTATTGTGGCGAAATGAGTCAGAGATGGTGTGTTTACAGCCTGGCCCGTCACCTTGGCAACAGAGTGGCTCTCATCCCTCTCAACCATCCTGAACATTATCATTCACTGACACACACACAGAATAATGATACACACACACTGACAAACACACACACAAAAACACACCCCGACACACACACATCAACACACACCCCGACACACCCCCACACACACTAACACACCCCGACACACCCCCACACTAACACACCCCGACACGCACACTAGCACTGACTGACAAACACACACAATGACACACACACACTAACACTGACTGACAAACACACACACATCTTGACACACACATACAATGACACACACTAACACTGACAAACACACACTAATACATCCCCACACACACACCCAGACACACACACTGACAAATGCACCCCCAATGACACACACACACACACACACACAAACACACCCCCAGACACAATGAAAGTCACACAAAATGACACACAACCACAATGACACACACACACATAATGACACACACACACTTCTGGTTGACCAAGCTGAGTATCCACAGTCCTCCTCGTTTGTCCTCCAACTATTAATAACGGTGTTTTTCAGACTGGGCAGAAATCTGAAGCGTGGTGTGTGTGCATGTGTGTGGGGTTAGTGTGCATGTGTGTGCGGTATGTGTGAAAGCCAGTGTTTGGTCTGAATGTGTCGGTGAGAGCTACTTTTAGGTTTGAAGCTTTAGTCATAGAAGGCCTGATATTGCTCAGAAGAACGACCACGGCTTACCGGTAAGGGACGACAGTGAAGGTTAGAGTCAGATCACATGATCAGGCGGAGTCCTGCGTGAGCCAGCAGCCGGTTGTTGTCAGCCATCGTCAGTCTGAGGGACACAGAACAGGAGCTGAGGTCCATCTCTGAACTTCATAGCAGCAAAGCCAGAGACTGACGGACCAATCACGCAAGCCGGATGAAAGCACACATCCAGTCTGAGGCAGCGCTGGAGTTCCAGCATCTCCAAAGTGTCAAGACTGCTTTTCCTAAGCGTCCTCTCTTCACTCATCGTCTAACTGGAGGATGAGTCCAGCCAGACTTCATCCGCGGCCTCACGGACAGATTCCTCACATCAGTGTTCACACCGTCCAGCCGTTCTGTGTGTGAATCTGTGTGTGTTTGTGTGTCCATGAGCTGACCAGAGGAGAACTGCTTTTCCTTCTCTCCTTTCTGATGACGCCGGTTAGCCCGGCTCGTAGCCATGGTGACGTGCATACATGCAACATAAATAAAGTGAACAGGCGTACGTGCACATGGAGGGCAGATGGAGTTCTGGCACTGAAGGTTGGATGAGCTTCCAACTCTAGACAAAAAGGTGGATGGATGGATGGATAAAAAGCAATTTCTCTGTTGAATGTGAAGGTTGTTTAAAGCCGTGACGTAGTGACGTTTTTGGTAACTGTGGCAACATACACTCAAAAGAACACACCCACAAATAAAACGCACAAACACACAGCAGCGATGGGGGAGCTCTGACAATATTCATGTTTGTCTAAAAGAAGCAGTCGTCTCTTTGCTTTTGGGGGTAAATATCTCCGTCTGACGCCTCAGCTGCTGCATGACCGACTGTTTAGGAAACGATGGCGAGTTTAGAAGATCTACAGCTGTTCTATGTGAAAAACACACTAAAGAATCATCAGTTATGGTCTAGAGCAGCAGCTTATTCTATACATTATATTCAGAAGACATCCATTCTCCACTTCATGCTATTTATTACATTAAACCCACTCCAAATTGTTTGTTTTTTAGTGTTTTTAAAATGTTCTTGTCACATTCTTCTGATGATGGAGGACATATTTAAAAGAATTGAAGATTAATCTGCATTTCTGAGTAATTCTTCATTCAAATCAGAGCAGTTAAAAACCTTTGGTGTGAAAAAGCCCAGGTCTGTGACGCACAAACGGAAATAGGCGGAGCTACAAGCTCTCTGCTCCGCCCTATTCTGATCCTCCACCTGTAGACGACTACACTGGAGCAAAAAAGCATAAATTGAGCAAATTTCCCCACTTAAGCAAATAAGAGAAGCCTGTCATTGTAATCATTGGCAAACCTCAACTATGAGAGACACAATTTTAAAAAGTCAATTTTTAAAGAATTTATTTGTAAATTATTGTGCAAATTAAGTATTTGGTCAATAACAAAGTTCAGCTAAATAATTTGTTCTACACCGTTTGTTTTCAATGACAGCAGTCAGATGTTTTCTGTTTGTTTTCACAAGGTTTTCACAAACTGCTGCTGGTATTCTGGTCCATTCCTCCATGCAGATCTCCTCTAGAGCAGTGAAGTTTTGGGGCTGTCCCAGACTTTCAACTTCCTCCAAAGATTTTCTATGGGGTTGAGATCTGGAGAATGGCTAGGACACTTCAGGACCTTGAAATGCTTCTTATGAAACCACTCCTTCATTACCTGGACAGTGTGTTTGGGATCATGCTGAAAGACCCAGCCACGTTTCATCTTCAATGCTGATGGAAGGAGGTTTCCACTCAAAAATCTGACCAGTCTTTCTTTCCTTTTCATGGGTCAGTCCCTTTCCAGAAAAACGATCCCTAAAGCATAATGTTTCCACCCCCATGCTTTACAGTAGGTATGATGTTCTTTGGACACAACTCAACATTCTTTCTCCTGCTGAGTTCTTAATGTTCTACTTTGGTTTCATCTGATCATAGGACATTCTTCCAATCCTCTTCTGGATCATCCAGGTGCTCTCTAGTGCACTTTAGACGGGCCTGCACATGTTCTGGCTTTAGCAGGAGGACACATCTGGAACTGCAGGGTTTGTGTGTTACTGTTGGTAGTCTTTGTTACTCTGGTCCCAACTCTCTGCAGGTCATTCACTCAGTCCCCCGTGTGGTTCTGGGATTTTTGCTCACCATTCTTCTGATCATTTTGACACCATGGGGTGAGATCTCGCGAGGAGCCCCAGATGGGAGGAGATTATCAGTGGTCTTGTATGTCTTCCATTTCCTAATAATTGTTGATTTCTTCACACCAAACTGCTTATTACAGATTCAGTCCTCCCAGTCTGGTGCAGGTAAATTGTTTCTGGTGTCCTCAGACAGCTCTTTGGAGATGGCCATAGCAGACTTTGGATTGTGACTGTTTGAGGTTGTGGACAGGTGTCTTTTATATACATAACAAGTTCTAACAGGTGTCATTAATACAGGTAACGAGTGGAGGGCAGAGAATCCTCAGGTCTGTCAGAACCAAAAATCTTGCTTTTTTTGTAGGTGACCAAATACTTATTTTCCACCATAAATTTAACAATAATTCTATAAAAATCAGACTGTGATTTTCAGGATTTTTTTCCTCATTTTGTCTCTCATAGTTGAGGTATACCCTCTTTTTAACTGGGTGAACATAGACAGTTAACTCTCTTTCTATTTCTAAGATTAAGTAAAAAATATCTTGAAATGAACTGAGCTGAAAATTTGTATTATCTGCAAAAATAACAAACTCTAATTTTTTTGCCATATCAATTAAACAAAGAATAAACATTTTTCATCCTAAAACAGAGCCTTGGGGAATTCCACATGTTAATATCATTTGTTCTGATGCTTTACCATCAATTTCAACATATGGAGGTCTATTTATTAAATAGTGTTGCAACCAGTTCTTAACCACCTCTCTAATATCAATTTTTGAAAAAAGTAATGAATAAATGATCAAATGATCAAATCAATGAAAGCACCTATGGTGTTCTCTGTGTTATCACTTCCTGTTGCAATATTCTCTGTTAAATCCATCACGGCAAAGGATGTTGACCTATTATCCTACTGACCGCTCAATACATTTTGTTTTTCATAAAACTGTTCTGTTTAAGAAACAGTTTTTCTCATATTTTTAAAAACTGAGGTATCACTTTAGCAAGTTTCTTTTTGTCTGAAAATATCCGTGTTGTAAAACATATGTTACAGATGTATGTGAGGGGCTTGATTATGAAATCAATTCAATGTAGTAAAACAGTAAATCAAGGAACACTGGAGCTCTGGTGTAAAGGGTTAAACACATTCCAAGATGCGCTCATATCGAAGAGATCTGGATAACTCAAACATTGGTCGCCATTTTTTTTTTTTTTTTGCTACAGTTATGTGAGCCTGGGGTTGTGAGAGACTGTAAGCTAGTGGGAGAGCTAGTAAACAAAGGAATGATGGGATATCAACGTAGGATTACTTCTACACCAAAAGTCCCGCCCACAACTCAGAGGTGAATTTCTGATGAAATCCTGCCGCTCTGCAGAAACTGTGTCCTAGAGAATAAGACAGGTTTTTGATTTTGGCTAAAAACAGCATCATGAAAAGACCACTGAGAATACTTGGATCCAAAGATGATCGGAGTGGAACTTTAATAGTGATTCTCAGCTCCTTTCCGTTTGTTTTTAGGCATCTACAAACTCAATCACACTTTGAGCGATTTCAGCAATCTTGGTATGAAAACGTAGCTTGTTCAGGACATTAGTGCTGCTATTTTTGGTGTTCAGAAACTATATAGTTTTTGAAATATGGAGCAAAATATGAAAATGAATGACAAAGTCGTAAATTTTTAAAAATCAAGTAGATTAGCAACAAGCCTTTAAATATATTCGTGGGCTATGTTTCAATCTTTTATAGTAATTTTAAAAAATTTGGAGTTCAGCTAATATTTTAGCAACATGCTAACGTTTTTGGCTAATTTAGTTTACTAGGGAATTTTAGGCAATGTTGGAGATCCGCTAGTAATTCAGCATTTTTGGCTAATTTGGCATCTACTGAGGTTTTTTTTTATCCTATTTTGGAGTTTAGCTAATATTTCTATTTCTACATGCTAACATTTTTGGCTAATTTATTATCTATTGAGCCTTCTAGAGGCTATTATAGAGTTTAGCTTCTATTTAAGCAACATGCTAACGTTTTTGACAAGTTTAGTTTACTGAGAAATTTTAAGCAATTTTGGTGTTTAGCTAGAAATTCAGCAATGTGCTAGCGTTTTTGACTAATTTGGAATCTACTAAGGTTTTATTAGGCTAATTTGGAGTTTAGCTCATATTTAAACCACACGCTAAATATTTTTTTTTTTGCAAAATTAGCATGTATTATAGATTTTTAAGCAATTTTGAGACAAATCTTTCTGAAATTTAGGTCATCTTCAGTCCTTTTTCATAGTACATTAACAACACTTCCAGTCTTTTAGCAAATTTTATATTTTTCAAATATAATTAGCATTTTCAGCAAATCCCTGCAGCAATAAAGGAAAATTGCGTCACCATTTTCAGCAAAAAGCTTCAGCATCTTCACCTACTCCGTTCAACAAAAACCATTCACACTCGCATTATCGCAGGTAATGCAACTTTTCTAGTTTCTTTTGGTAATCTTTGAGTTATATGTTTAATTTTGATTGATTTGATTTTTGACTGATTTGTGTTTGTAGATATTTCTGGTGTTTCCTCACAGTTTCCCAAGTTCTGGTTTTATTGTTGGGTCCTTCTGATTTCCCATAGAATACATTTCTATTTCATGAGCTGAGATTCCAGCATCTTTGAAACAACTTGGTGCTTCAAAGTGGATGAAACGTTTTGCAGAAGTGGAGCTGAGGAACCAGAGGGAACCAAAAAAGCCTCTCAGGCAGAACGACAGTATAAAAGACGAAGGTGGAGGATTGTTGTGATACAACATTTCAGAGTTGTTCCTTGAGAAGGAATGCAGCATCAATGAATTTCAAAGATTACTATCCTAACATTTAGACTGAATAGAGTTTGATTGAACTTATGTGGATTTGACAGGTCATTCTTATGAAGAATTACTTAGAAAATCATTCAACATTTTCCTGTTTTATTGAATTTTAAGGGAGAAAAACCTAAAGTTACAAACGGCCGATGAGACGATTAAAGCAGAAGCGTCCAGCATCGTCCTCGCAAATGGCGCCCTCTCAGCCCGTCATGTTTTGTTGATCTCCATCCATTCAAGAGGCGCCTGTCCCGTCAAGTCTGAGTTGGGACACAATAAGCCGTTGGCATCTGCCCCGGCAGGACCGCAGAAGCGGCAGCGACAGTTGTGTAAAGCTTTTCTCTGCAAACGCAGAGAATTAATGTAGGGACAGCTGGCTCCAGCTTTAATGGATATTCCTGACTCTCCAGAATGAATCTGGAAAACAACAAATCCAAATCTGCTTTATAAACGACCTGCTTTCCATTTGCCGTCAGATGAATTAACTTTGGAGGTTTGCTGTTCCAGCAACACAAAACCCCAAAGAAGTGAGTGTGAAGCGTTTTGCTGCAGTGCTCATGTGACACAGGAAGCTCTTCCTGAAAGTGATGATGGGATGGAAACAGGAGACAAAGTCACACAGGCCAGGACCCGTCACACACACACAGACGCACAATATCTGCATTCTGACTCACAAAAGCTCACAGACCCAAAATCAATGTCCTGCCCCGCTTCCAAAGACTTCCTGTCAGCTCTCACGTTTCCTGGAGGTCCAAAGCTCCACCGAACGGAGACTGAAGGATCCTCTGGGATGATGAACGTGGATTCCTGCTGCACGCCGGCGCTGCAGCAGCAACGCGCCAGTGCAGGAATGGCATTCTCCAGCAGTCATTCATACTGAACAAAACCCCATTCATATCACGTACATGGCTACGGTGAGCTGGAGCGACCACACGGTGCAGCACGGGGGAGGGGGGGTGGAGAATCAGTCGTGGGGGGGGCTGTTGCGTCTCCTCTGCCGGTGACTCCCACATAGTCAAAAACACACAAACATTTAAAAAAAACGAAGAAATGCAGCTTTTGAGGAGGAAGGAAATGCAGATGAGACGATCGAGGAATCTACCTGTTGGATTTTTATCTCCATCATTAATCTGAGAATGAATGCTGCCCCCCCCCACACACACACACACACCTCTACTGAGAGGAAAACAGCTCCTCAAACTGTGGGGGCTCTGCTCCACAATTGGTATTCACCTCATGTCGCACGGGGGTGGGGGGGCAGAAGCAGCCATAGAATGTCCTCCTACCTGGATGAGAGCGCCTTCACGCCGCCATCTGCCGCTCCCCCTTCTGATCCACGGAGATCCGGGAGAACAGGGCTGAGGAGGAGGAGGAGGAGACGCACCGACGATGAGGAGCAGAACCGATGTAGGCGTCTGTGTGAAGGAGAGATGAGATGCAGGAGTCTGATGGGTTTTTCTGTATCCTGGAGGAGAGAGAGATCCACAGGCGGCAGCTCGGTTTAGGTAAATGCAGCGAGAGGCTGTGCGGTAGCCATGGCAACAGAGCCAGGATGAGGGAGAGGGAGTCTGAGCGCGTGCGGGTTTGTGTGGGTCCGTCCATGCATATTTGTGAGGACTGAAAGCAGGACGTTTACTCACCTCTGACCAGCGGCGCCCAAATGACAAACCGTCACATTTCAGGGGGGAATGCCAGAGTTACTGCCGCAGTTCACCAAAACGGATGTGAGGCAGAAAACGGACCAAAACCGGAGTCAGACATGTTCAAAAATCTGTGTTTAGTCCAGAGAGATGCTCTGGAGAGTCTCATCTATAAATAGATCCCAACAAACCGCCTTCTTTACATTTAATTCCTTTTAACTTCATGGAAAAAAATAAACTCTAAGAATTTAAATTTTTGTTTTCATAAAAGTTACAAAACGTTACAAAACAACAAGAACAGATAAAAAAAAAATAAAAAGTCTCATCTGTCAGATTAAGACAATCCTGCCGGATCCACGGCGGCGGATCAGAACACATCAGCGAGCAGAGCAGCGAACACCCCCGACTGTCGCCTCCTCTGCTGCCAAGCTGACACTCCGCCACCCACCTCACTCATCCCACCCCCCCATCACCAGGTTTATTCTCCTTTCCCTGTAATCCTCTCCGTTCCTCCTCCTCACCCCCCTCTTTTGAACAGTGCTCCCCCCCTTCCTGTTTTGCCATATGGCAGCTTTTCCATGTCAGCAGCAGAAAAACCGAGTGACGGTCATGCTGGGGGGGTGGAAACACCCTCCTCCCCCACGCCTGGTCTTCACTCCTGAATTATGAAGGGGAGTTACCTGTTCAAAGGTGATGATGACCAAAACAACTGAAATCCTCAGAATACAAAAGTCACGTGACTCTCCTGGAGAAGATCCGGACTCTTCCTCTCCACCGAGCCGGAAACAGCCCACGCTGACCGGTCCTGTCAGCTTTTTGACACTCCGGAGTTGCCATACTTTCACCTTTGCCCTCACCTGGTCTGTTGATTTTTCTGCTCCTGTCTTCACACTTTTGTTTACGTTTACCCTCATCATGTTTGTGTTTCTTCTCTGGATTCAGACATTCGTTTGTTCCAAGATCCTGATCTTCTTCTGTCACTGGAGAATGTTTTCCTCTGCCTGGAGCTGAGGTTTGATCTGTCTTCATATCTCGGATTACCTCAGATTACAGATTACAATTTCCTAGAGATCTACCTCCAACCAACTGGATTCACTTTAAAAAGAAGGTGGATCACTTCAGATCAATCCACACCGATTTAGATAAATCCAAATGACTTCAGATCGTCCCAGACCGATTTAGATCAATCCAGATCACTTCAGATCAATCTAGACCAATTTAGATCCCCCCAGGTCAATTCAGTTTAGTCCAGATCATATCAGATCAATCCAGACCGATTTAGATCAATCCAGACCGATTTAGATCAATCCAAATCACTTCAGATCAATCTAGACCAATTTCGACTACCCCAGATCACTTCAGTTTAGTCTAGATCACGTCAGATCAATCCAGACCAATTAAGATAAATCCAGATCACTTCAGATCAATCCAAACCAATTTAGATCAATCCAGATCACTTTAGACCGACCCAGACCAATTTAGTTAAATCCAGATCACTTCAGATTGATCCAGTTAAATTTAGATCAATCCAGATCACTTCAGTTCAATCCAGATCACTTCAGTTCAATCCAGATCACTTCGTATCAATCCAGGCTGAGTTAGATCAATCCAGATCGCTGCTGGTTGAAGCGACAAAGACTCCGATTCCTCTTCAGTCTACATTCCTCTTCATCTACATTCCCATCTTCACTTGTGGTCGGAGCTGAAGTTTGTCTGGAGACGAGACGGCTTCATTTATGGACAAACTGCTGGAGTTCTTCTTGGGGGTGGGGGTGGCTGAACAGTTGTTTGGGAACATCACGCCTGAAGAACCTCCTGCAGCAGATCAGGGATCCGGACGCCGTGTGAGGCTTCCATGAGAGCGCCTCGGTGATCCGCTGCGGTTGATGTCTGAGCTCATTTGTAGTTTGATCTGAAGTCTCATGTTTTAATGTGACTGAAGTTCTAACTTTAGGAAATCTGCATGTTTAGCCGTTGCAGCAGATCCGTACGGCGCCGGAGTCCTCTGACCTGGACCACCTCTGCCGCAGGTACACTCTAGAGAAGGGGTGAGGCTCGGGTTCCTGCTGGTTTTCAAGAATCCAGCCTTATCTGCTGCTGATTACCTGGATCAGGTGTTTTGGCCAATAAGGAGCTTCATCTGAGACACCGGCCCTCGAGGCCTGGAGCTTGACGCTCCTGCGGGTAGATTGACGTCAAACGGTTGCACACAACCACATGGAGTAATAGACCGCTTTCACGTCACACAAAACAGCGAGTGTTCAGAGCGACATCTGTGTATTTTATATCTATGATTTAGAACAGCTGAACGCTGTTTAAAACTGTTTTCTAACTGTTACCGAAATCTGTACAATACTTATTTTCTAAATGTCCCGTGTCTGATCCCTGCAGGATAATAAAGGTAAACAAGGATAAAAATAATTTGCAACCGTCTTGAAATACCCCTCAAAACAACAAATACCTCTTATAACAACAACTACATTTAGCCTTGGCTGCAGTTAAAACACTAACATGCAGCAATCTGCATCTTGGCTGCTCCTATGAAATGTGACCAACATGAGTTTCCATCAGTTTTTGTGCACTTAAAACACGTGAGAATAACATCAAGCAAAATAGAACCGGTTAGAATAATATCTGCTCAAATGAAAGGTTGATATTTTCAATAGAACTTCAAATATTGAAGAATTATTCAGATTTGTACTTTGATTTGTGAACGATCTAAGACAGGAAATTCAGCAGGACATTCATAAAATAAATATTGTATATTTTTTTGTTGAAATTGTTAAGGTTACCTTTTATAATTAATGTATAATTGTGTTAAACAGTGTTCAAATGTCAGCTTTGCTGTTCTAAACTGAAAGAGACTAATCACATTATAGTTGTAAAGCGTGCTTATAATCCCACACGTATGAAATATTCTTTGTTTTCTACTCGAGTAACCCTAGCCTAAGTTGTTAAAAGACGCAAAATATTAAATGCATTTAGTAATATTCAAGCAACACTTTTCAAAATACGTGAAAAATCAAGAGTTCAAGATAAGAAAATGCATTTTAGTAAAAGTAAGAACTGCCTTAGTTCCTTTTTTTGAGTTTTTCTCCATTTCAAAATTCAAGCTGCTCTCACGTCTGGAAAAGGTTGAATCATAAAATCCTGTTTTTGTTGTTTTTGTTGTTTTTGTTTTGGCTCCTCCTCCATCAGGACCTCCTCCTGGTTTTCATTCAGCTCCTCTGTAACCTCTAATCTTATTTTCCTCCTTTTTTTTTTACCAAACTAATATAAAATTATACTGAAACAAATCAAATTAATTCTCTGATTTGATCATCAAACTTAATCTTCTCATCTGCTAATAAGCAGCAGCTGTTTGTAAACTAACTTTATTGATCATAATAATCGATAGGAGACAGCACTGAAGGAAATAAATAAATATAAAGCTGGAAGCTCAAAAAAATCAATAGATGGAGGGACATTCTGTCAAACAGAGACATCTAGTGGTGAGTGAGGATATTACATCAGAATCTTCAGTTATTATTCCTGTCAAATATTTTAAAATCCCAATCCAAATATGTTTTTATCTGTTCTCGGTGCTCTTTTTATTATGATGAGATCGTTTTTGCCGAATTCAAATACGAATTTTTAGGACATAGTTTCTGCAGAGCTGCTCCTGTCTGAGTTGTGGGCAGTTCTGTTGGTGCAGAAGTGACCCTACTTTAACATCCCAGCATCTATGAGTTTATTCTGTCTCCTGCTAGCTTATAGCACCTCACAAGGTCAGGCTAACATTAGACTCTGGTAGAACATCCGATTCTCTGTCTTCTAGTTCTGGTTCCGGTTCTGTCTGTTTGGACATTCTTTTTTTCTCTGATGAGGGACCATGATGGAACGAGGGGGACCCCCAAAATGGTCCCACAAAGGTGGGAGAATACATTTCTTCTACATTTCTTGGTTTGCTGACCCTTTGACTGAACTGGAACAGCAATCCCATACCATGGTCCTCCCCCCACATAACTTAGGGCAGTGGTGTCAGACAGATGCTGTTCCCATGGCAACCTCCTAACCCAGACGACAGGATGTCTGACAGCAGCTTCTTCTGCCCCTCTCAGTCGTTTGGTTGATTCTGAGAAGACTTGTTCCCTCAGATGTTTGGAGAGTTTGACCTTCTACACCTGTAGATTAACACCAGAAACTCGGGGACCCCATGGGGACCAGCAGACCCGTGGACACGATGACTCGATGGTCTCAGAAAACATCAGCAAAGTTTTTCTTTTCTTTCAGGACTTTCCATGAGTTCCATGAACATCTGAGGGTTGGTGTGACTGAAGAAGTTCCTTAAATCTGTGCACTGATGTGGAGCTTCAGACGGCAGGTCAGTCACTCAACCACGACTGTCTGATTAGAGTGAACCTCCAGAACCAAACCACAGCAGAGCTGTCCCTAAACCAGAGGGATGAACTGGTAAACAGCACCCTCTACAGGATGGCAGCCAGAATGACCATCGGTGCAGCTTCACGTTTGAGGGAGTCTGAAGGGGAGGGAGGGCGGGGCTTGGAGGTGAGACCTGGAATGTCTTTGGATGAGCAGAAT
>NC_050517.1:34826993-34840866 GCF_002922805.2 Oryzias melastigma
ACCACCACCACCACTTCTCTGTAAACCCTGGTCCTGTTGAGGCAACACTGACAGTTGTGTCACTCCTCCAGGTTCTCCTCCACAGAACTCCTGCAGGTTCTCCTCCACAGAACTCCTCCAGGTTCTCCTCCACAGAACTCCTGCTGGTTTTGCTTGACAGAACTTCTGCTGGTTCTCCTCGACAGAACTCCAGCAGGTTCTCCTCGGCAGAATTTCTGCTGGTTCTCTTCCACAGAACTTCTGCTGGTTCTCCTCCACAGAACTCCTGCAGGTTCTCCTCCACAGAACTCCTGCTGGTTCTCCTTGACAGAACTCCTGCTGGTTCTCTTTGACAGAACTTCTGCTGGTTTTGCTTGACAGAACTCTTACAGGTTCTCTCCGCCTGAACTCCTGTGGGTTTTTTCTGACAGAACTCCTACAAGTTATCCTTGACAGAACTCCAGCAGGTTCTCCTCCACAGAACTTTTTCCGGTTCTCACTGACTGAACTCCAGCAGAGTTTTCACACAGCTGATGTTCTGAACCATCTGAATCCTGGATTCAGATTTTCGGCGGCGTGGTTCCTGGTCGGCTTCAGGTAAAATGTCCCAGTTGGATTATTAACACAGTTTAGAGTTTATTCTTTAAGCGAAGAAAAACATCCTGTTTATATGATTTTACAACAAGACTGAGTCCACAGTTTAATGCACAACTTTAAAATGAACTATTTATGTTTATTATGAAATCTTCTTTATGTTGATGAAAACAGGTGAACAGAACTTCAGCACGTTTAGAACTTTATTGTTGCGTATGTTTGATTCCACTGTGAGAAGCTCCTGTTCAGAACACAGACGACAGCAGGCAGACATGAGGAGGTTTTGGGTGGGTGGGGTGCAGACAGAGTCCACCCTGGCTGCAGGGCTTTTCCACACACATTCGGGGCGTGTGCTGCCGCGTTAATGCGAGGTCGGAGTCCCTGAGCGCTGCAGTGTTCAAAGAAACAGCAAAGCCCAGAAGGGTCAAAGCAGCAATTCTGAGTATTTATTCAATCTAAACAAACAAACGAGGCTGCAGATGAGCAGCAGAGATGCAGCAGCGGCTGAAACGCAGCCTTTGATCTGTATCTGTGCTTCAGAGGAATTTAACTGTTCAGCTCATTTGACTGTTTCCTTTTAATGAACGCAATCATCGAATGACATCAAGTGAAAACATGAAGGTCGTTTACTAAACGGGAGAAAAATTTGAGAAAACCCAAAAACAGTTTTCCTCTGGGGTTTTAAAGTTCATCTGACTAATCTTTTGTTTGTTTGTTTTGGTTTTTTTTTTGCAGCAATTAAGAGCAGCAAAAAAAGAGACAAAAATGGTTTCAAACTAAATCAACAAACATTTGACCCCATGGGTTCTTCAGGGTGAAGGCCCAAAGAAAACTGTTCCAGGAGAACCCAAATTCATGTGGACTCGCGGACTCCTGCAGGTCAGACATGTTTCTGTTGATACTTGTAGCAAAATCATCTCAGATGCTCTTCAAAACACAAGATAATTTCAGGTTAAAACCTTAATTCAATGTGAAAAATCATACAAAAACATGAAAAGTTCAAAGGTTTTCACGAGGCTTTTGCTTTTATTCCACTCTAAAGTTGCAGCAGTTCTCCTGTCTGATGAGCAAACTCAGTCTGAAGATGAGAGACGGCAGCAGCAGCGAACCAAACGTGAAACCAGCAGGAGTTCTGGAAGTTTTGAATGAGAAAAAGGTTTTTTTTATGAGTTTTTAGGCGATGAAAGGGAATCTAAGAGCAAAGAAAACAACAGTCAGCATCATTCTTTAATGCGAACAGCTATGCAAAGCGCGCCAGCTTTGCATGTCGGGCAGACTGCAGCCGTTTTCCTGCATGGAAATCTGGGAGGCGAAGCAGCCGAGCTGGAGATCCTCACAGCACAGTTCAGATCTGTAGTGTCAGCCTACAGCACCTCCTTTCTGGACAAGAGACCTCACATGACCTTAAAATCCTCTCCGATCATCTTCTGATGTGTTTCCAAAGCGTTCCTGGTGGTCTTTTTAAGGATTGTTTTGTTGTTTTTAGCCAAAATCTGAAAACTAGTCATTTTTTAGGACATAGTTTCTGCAGAGCAGCAGGAGTTCTTTAGAAATTCACCTCTGAATTGTGGGCAGGACTGTTGGGGACAACAGTTCCATCTCTCTCCCTTAACCCTATCGCCGGGTGATTTTCAGCCAAGCAAAAGTATTTACATGATTTTCAATATGCTGCATTTTTTTAATGTCTTGGGTCCCTGAATAAAGTCTCACATGTCTTAGGAATAAAGTGGCCCAAAGACCAATTCTTCAGTATGTTTTTATCATTTTAGGAATATTTTCTTCTCAAATTCCTCAATTTTAAGTAATTTTCAATAAGTTTTAGGATCTTATTAGGTTTTTATTTTCCATTTTGTCACAAAAACCCCAGTTGAAAATAAAACTACACTAATTTATCATGTGTTGTCACATGTTGATCTATTTGTAATTACAGATATATTATTTTGGGTATATTATAACTGGTAAAAATGATCTAGCAAAAGTGGTGGTGTAACTTTTTAAAGTGAAAGTGTTCTAGGGTTAAGCAGGGAGCTCCAGTATATTTTCTAATCACAATCCTTTTCAAACTGCATTTTTCCATCTGCTCCTGATAAGATTTTAATAAAAAAAATACTCAAACGCAATTTTAATCTTATACATTTTCTCTCTTTTCTGGAAAATGCCAGAGAAACCCGTTAAAAACACCAACGTTTTTATTGGAGAGTCTTTAAAGAAATTAATTTGGAGGAATAATGTTAAAAATAAAAGATGTTTCCAAAAATTTGATGATACAGATATTAAGCAAGATAGAATTTAGTCTTAAAGACATGTTTACTCAAGAGTTACCCCCTCGCTCTGTTGTGCAAGGGGAATAAATGTGCAAAGAAAGAAAAACATTAAAGGATGGAAGATAAATGAAGAACTATTTTTATTACACAACAGAACAAAAAACAAAAACTGTGAGGCATGAATGACTGTGTTTTTACTTCACCACACTGTTCGTCACAGAGCCACAGTGCTTTACAATAAAAAGAGATGAAAAGACATTGAGCAAATTTAAAAACAATAGTTTAAAAATAAAAAACTTCAACATAAAAATCACGATTAGATAAGAATAAAACAAATTAAAGAAAAGTCACAGTTGAGCAAACAGGAGGAAACCCAAATGTAGGAAAGGATCACATGTACATTACATCAGCCATATAACCAAAACTCACAGGGCCAGGAAACAAACCAGGAATCTAAATGAGTCAACACTGAGGGCTGCAGCAGAGTTCCTTAAAACCCTTCCGCTCTCCTTAGTTTGTTTACATTAAAAGTGAGGTCATCTGGACCCCCCAAGACAGTGCGCTGAACTTTTTTTTTATCTTTGATTTTTGAGTTTCACTAATGTCCATGACAGACATAAAATCCTGTCCACCTTTGTCATGGAAGAATTCACATATCAATATGTGGTTGGAGTCAACTGGACCCCAAAGAGAGCGGAAGGGTTAAATCACTGAAGTGCAGGCCGCTGTGACTGCTCAGCAGGATCCACAGGAGATGGGCGGAGTCACAGCAGCCTTCACAGAAGCAAAAAAAGAAAGTAACTGAAGCAGAACATGACAAGAGGAACTCAATAGTTATAAATTTAGACAGAGCTGAGGCCAACACAACAAAAAAAAAAAACTAAACTAAAAAAGAAACTTCCCTCGACTCCTACAAAATAAAAGGGACAAACAAGAGTTTAAAGACAGGAGTCAGACTACAGGCTGGGGTCTGATGTTCCTACTCTTCTTCTATAATGATCAGTCATTTATCAAAAATACAGTTTTAACAACTGAGGTGTCACCAGTGATGCTTAAACACAAAACCTTTAACATACTGTCACTCGTGCCGCTTTTCTCCCTCAGAATCTGCTGGAATTATGTTGATCATGTTAAAGGTTGAAAAATTACAGTAAATCAAAGAACATAAACATTGGAGCTACAGTGTTAAAGGGTTAACACAAAGCTAATAGAAGCTGATTTACCACAATAACCTTCATCTGGGCATCTTTGCTTGGACTGCTACCCCCGCGACCCGGTCCCGGATGAGCGGAAGAAGTAATCAAGTCGACTAAAGATGAAAGTGTGCACTAGTTTCTCCAGGTCCTGCTTAGACATCAGATCTTTAATCCTTGAGATATTTTTGAGATGATAATAGGCTGATTTAGTGACTGCCTTTATGTGTTTATCAAAATTTAGGTCTGTGTCTATCACTACACCCAAGTTTCTGGCCTGGTTGGTAGTTTTTAGTTGAATAGATTGAAGCTCTGTAGTGACGTCTAACCTTTTTTCTTTAGCCCCAAAGACAATAACCTCAGTTTTGTTTTTGTTTAACTGAAGTAAGTTGTGACACATCCAGTCATTAATGTCCTCAATGCATTTACCAAGAGCCTGTACAGGGCCTCAGTCTCCTGGTGTCAGTCTAATATATATCTGTGTGTCATCTGCATAGCTATGGTAACTAATGTTGTTGTTCTTTAGAACCTGGGCCAGTGGGAGCATGAGATGAATGAAGAAGTGAATGTTCTGATGGTTCCAGATCCTGGAACCACATTTTGTATCAAAAATTATTTCAGGAAACAAGCGGAAGTAACAAAAGTGGAGGGAAGATCTGGATATAGTGATGAGTTTATTCCACTATGCAAATGTCTAAACACCTGTGGGGCGACAATAAAACAAACAGAAATGTACATTTGTAATCATAACCCCACCCCCGCCTCACGCCATGCTGCGGGTTTGACTGAAGGTTTCCTGCCTAATAATGATCTTTAAATGCAGCTTACAGGTGTTATTATTTCTATAATATATAATATTGTTAACATGAACATTGCAGTTTCCCACTACAGTCTAGTTTATTTCAGTCCTTTTCACTGAGTTGAGCTCAGATGTTTGATCTTCTATCCTGATCGTTGGTTTAAAAATAATAAATACAAAAAAAGGTTTCTGTGCAGCTACTTTCAACAAACAAAATCTACAGAGAAGATCCAAAAACTCACCAATCGCTCTGGAAATGGAAACTCTCTGAAGACCTAAAGTTTCTGTTTTTAAGACCTAAAGGTGCATTCACACCTGAAACGATTCGCGTGGTGGAGGCGGCCAGTTTCAATGTTAAGTTAATGGTACAGACGCAAATTGAGACGATCTGACATCCTGTGGCAGCCAAAATTTAAATATCTGAAGTCACAGAGACACAGAAACACAGCAGAAGTGGCTGTCATACAGACACAGTCCTTGGAGTGAGATGGAAGCCCCGGTACCGGGAACATTTTTTAATAAATCCCATAAACCCAAACATGGAGACATGATTATCGATGCTTCACAATAAAAAGTCATTATTTTTCAGCATTATTTGTGTCTTCCATACCTTCTAAGTGAGATTTCCACAGACACCGTTCCTTATAGCGATCATCCTAAAAACGTTAGCTAGTAGCTCCTCCCACATGTGTGGCTGCAGTGTCATGGTCAGGTAGGTGCAGAGCAGGGAATTTGCTGCGTGACGAAAGAGGGGCGGGACCTCCGAATTTGCGTTCAGTGTGAATTCAGTGTGCTGACTACACTACCCAGAATGCCCAGAGGGGCAAAGAGGCAAGCGATTGGTCAGAGGAGTTAATGGGAAGTTTTTCTAGTGAACTGTGTTGTTCTTCGTGATCTCTTTTATAAAGTTAAAATTATCACACTCCTAGTTGTGTGAAACTTATTCTCCACATTATAGTCCCTCCCCTGGGGGAGCGGTGAGCTGCAGACACAGCTGGGCTCAGGAAATGTTTGGTGGTTCAACCCCCTAATCCAACCCCTTCATGTAGAGTTAAAACAGGGAGATCCATTTTTAGAGTGGTATTACTAAGCCTGGATTTGAACTGTCAACCTTTCATTCTCAGGGTGGACACTCCTCCACAAGGCCACTGATTTGGTTTATCTATAATAATTCGCCTCTCCTGAGAGAAGCAAGACAGATAAAACTTTATTGACAATTACAGAGGCAGAATTCAGACAGAAAACACATCAGATTTAAGATGCACTGACAATTTCTAAGAACATTAAAGGTTTTTTGAAAGAAGCAGAAAGTAGAACCGAGGTGAATTCTCTACCAACACTCAGATGGTGGATTAGACTTTTCCTCAGAGAGTAAAGAGGTTTTAGGCTGAACTGGCCGACAGCTGCTTTCATACTGTAAGAGAAAGGACTTTCTCTGCTGCAGAGGGATTGGGTCTCATTGGACCTGCGTTACAGATTCTGTAGACAGCAAAAGTGAAAGAGTTTGTCCGGTGCCTCATTAGGTTGCTGGTGAAAAGCCAAACAGCCGCTGACACACATTTCCTTCTATTCAAAGCAATGAACAGTCAGATAACTCCACGTCCCTTTTTGTTTGCTCAGATTAAAGCAATGAATATTCAAAGCTTTTCATAATTTTGCATCAGTTTTACATCTTTCCCACAAACAGCCCATCATAAAAATGATATCTGACCACGGCGGCAGCTCTGCGGTGAGAGGCGCCGAACTGCAACCTCCTGGATTCAATCTCAGAGCTCCAGACTCGGGAAAGGAACCAGAAACATGATCACAAAGATCGGAATGGTCCTGTTTCTACGGTCTCAGAACAATTTCTAAATAAAGGTTTCATCTGTCAATGAAGTGAAGAAGCTCCACCCACTTATACCTGCCAGCACCTGTTCATAGGTGGACATAAACACGACGTCTCAACTGTCACTAAATATAACTGTTAAGTCTGACGAAGGTGCACTGACATTTAGAGGTCCCCACCTGAACACCCATTTATAATAACAACCTTTAAGTACATGTCTGACAACGCCGTCCCACAATCCTTCACTCTGCCTTCTGCAGCCGTGTGCTTCTGCGTGTCAGGTAATTACAAGTGTGAGAATCCCTCTGTCCACAGCAGTTCCACTTCAGAACCACCTGAGTGTGGAGTTATGATCACTTTAATGAACGTCTTCGCTGAACAGGAAACACCTCAGCAGTTCTCCGCCCGACCTTCAACTTTCATCCCAAAGGAACCCTGGGTAGTTCACTGTCAGGGAGAAGAAAAATAGACAGAGGTAGGTTTTCTATTAATATGATCCAGAAAAGAGACTTTCTACTGAACAACACAACTAAAACAACTCACACAGTCACATGAAAACACACTCATAGACCCGAACACTCCCATCATTTTTAATTTGCCATTTTCAAACAGAAACCGAACCTGTCAGATGTTTGTGGATGTTGGAGCTTCTACAGGAGGTCAGAAGACAAACCTGCATGCTGAACTGAGACACAATATGGATTACAGATCCAAATGACTTGAAAAAAGTGATGACTTGTTAAAACAGACAAATTGTTATTTATTAAAAATACAAAAAATAATAAGATTCTTTTAAATGTGAAAGACAAATTATGAAAGACCCCCTTTGATGTTTTTGGTTTTTGTCCAATGGAGGATATATAAACATATATAATGAAAATTGAATTTCTGAGTATTTCTTTATTCAAATCGTGAATCAGGAGCATAAACATTTTTTTTTTAAGTTTGTAGTAGCTACACACAAACCACTGTGGGCGGGGCCACAAGCTCCTTGCTCCGCCCCATTCTGATGCAGACAAATATTAACGTCTTTGTTTTCCTCTTCTGAGCTGGAATTTGGATCTAAACTGTACGACTGGATAGATCTGATATTGCTGTTGTTTTTGGTGCACCGCTAATGTTAGCTTGGGAGTCTCTAAGCAAAGATGCCCAGACTTCCCTCTCCCCGTTCCCAGGCCAGCCGAGAGATGTAGTCTCTCCAGAGTGACCTGGGTCTTCCCGGGCCCTCCGCCCAGTGGGACATGCAGGAACACCTCCCTAGGGAGGCGTCCAGGAGGCTATCGGACCAGATGCTTAAGTCACCTCAACTGGCTCCTCTGGATGTGGAGGAGAGGTGCCTCTAGTCCAAGGTCTCTCATCGTCTCAAGTCTACAAAACTCTGATTTTCAGCTTTACACACATTTTGTAATTCAAAATGTCTCTATCTAAAAGTTTTGAACACAGTTTCATCCATACAACACAACAATCTGACCATTCAAAAGGACACTACATCTGCTAAATGGACAATTTATGTACGACTGGGCCAAACAGCTCAGTGGTTAATTGTTACCACCTCAGTCAGGAAGTAAGATCCATAAAACCCCACAGGTGATCACCTTTTTATGACAACAATGGAGGACGTTGGGCAGAGGAAGAGGGAGAGGTAGAGCTGGGAGAGGAGTTCATGGACAACTTTCAAATACAACCATCAGGAACTGAAGGTTTAGGACCCAAAATGCAGATGACCTGTCCTGGTGGCAGAAACTTGAAAATTAAATCTAAATCTAAACCTAGAAAAAAAAAAAAAAAAAACTACATGGCGGTGCAGTGGTTAGCGCTCTTCCCTTACAGCAGGACACAGCTTCCTCCCACCATCCAAAAACATGCTTCATAGGTTAATTGGTTACTCTAAATTCTCCTAAGTGTAAATGGGTGTATAATTGTGGCCCTGCGACAGACTAGCTACATGCCCAGGGTTTACCCTGCCAGGTTAGGCTACATGACCCCGAAAGGGACAAAACGGGTTTAGACTATGGCAATAGATGGCAAAAACGATGGAGACAAAACAGACGACCTGATAGTGAAAATCTGACACTGTAATACCACAAGGGACAGAAATGAAAATGGCGGTGGACGATCGCCACCATGAACCTGGACGACTAAGTCCAAACATTACTAGAATCTTCCGGAACCAAATCTAAGAGCAGAATCCTCACAGCAACCTCAGTCGATCATGTCATCAACTATGTACAGCACATGTCAAAGTCAAGGCCCGATACTTAGCCCTAATCTAAATTAGATCGCAGTCCGTGGGCCAAATACAATAGTTTTTTTACATGTCATGAAATAAAAGGAGAAATAAAGAATATGGTTTAATTTAACTGTTTTAAATCTGTATTCATTAAGGTAACACAGATTAGTAAGAATAAAAAGTAAGTAACATTTGTCTTTGAAGCCTGTAGCAGAAAAGTCTCACCGGCCATTTTTAATTGGAAAACAAGAGCAAGCAAACTGGGATCCTAATGAGAGACGTGCTGTTTTCACTGTATCCGCTTGCCGCTGTCGCTCCATTTTGGCTAGCTAAAAAAGGCGTCTAAAAGCATCAGAAGTGACCGTGAAGACTTGAGGAATTTCTAACACTGAAAAAGCCCAGCACTGGGCGTTCTTTCACCCATAGCTGCAGGCTAAGAAAGTACCAACAGCGCCACCTGGAGGCCGAAAATATATTACAATCATAGAGTATTGGAACACCTTAGAGAATCAATGGGAAACATGTAAGAAGTTTAAAAAAAAACACTCTGTAGTTTCCACAGCCACATAGTTTTCTGTTAAAACGTTGGAGGTGAACTTGACGGGTCAAATTTGCCAACTTTGGGAACCCATGAGATAGAGCATCAGTTTGGAGACACCTGTTTACTTCATGACTGACTCATGTTAAACACTTCATATACTGTACTGCTCTGTGGTTGTGGTTGCATCGTCCAAACACTTTTCTATATTGATTGTTTCTGGTTATTTTTCTTGCCTCTTTTTTATTCTACACACAAAATGACAAAAGTGTTGTTTCCACTTGTGCATCACCAACGCGCCTCTATGACCTGCAGGTTTCAGCTCCAGACCGTTGAGTTTCTGCTGAAAGTGAGCCTTCATGTTCCTGCAGTTTAGTCGCGCCGGTTTAAAGTAATGACGTCAGTTCACATGAAAGTCACAAACCAAAGTCCTGAACCGACACTCAACAAAAGACCAACAGCAGAATAATTAACAGAAAGCAGCTGAGATGATTGACAAGGAAGACCTGGTGAGAACATGCAGGAACCTCAAGAACCAAAAACGATTCAACAGAATCTGAAAGAAGTGAATTTGAAAGAACGGCCTCACAGCCTGCAACATCTCCATCTACTGCAGAAAGACGAGCAGGGAGGAAAAAGTCTGCAGGAATCCCCGGAGGATTGCATAACTTCTTCTTGGGAATGGTGGGTCAGAGTGACCCCTGCACATGAACTCTGTCTCCATTAGGCCTTTTTTAGTTGCTATTATGAAGCCATCCGTCTTAAAGCAGAGGCAGCTCTGGCATCCTGCGTACTATTTAAAGGTCAGAGATTCACCCACTCCACACAACTCCTCTGTGGAAACAGCAGAAGGAAGAGGAGGTGGATCAGCACCAGAACATCTGAGGACCCACTGTTACTGTCTCCTGCTCCTCTGGTTAGAAGGAATAAAAATGAACTCTGTCAGTGTAAACAGTGCTTGGTTTTCTTACGTTCTTCAGTCTTTGTGGCCCCAAGAACTCTGACTTTCAAACGGATGTTCCAGTGTTCTCTCTGCTCTAACGTTTCCTCTGATCTTCTGGCTGATGTTCCAGTGTCTCTGTGGTCTTCTGCTTTCTGCTGCAGTGAAAACATTTGTCTTCTTCTACCAGATGTTTCCCTTTTGTCTCATTGCTGCTGTTTCTCACCTCCATGTTTGTCCTACATCACATGTTCCAGTGTTGGTCTGTCTGTCTCCTTCCTGTCCTCTCAGACTCCTGCTGGTCACAATCATTAACTGTACATGAGAACTGGACAAAGTGACTCCTCCCCGCTGGTGTTCCGAACAGAAAGAGGTCTGAATTCCCACCCTAATCCCTTACTACTAAAACACTATATAGTGCGGGACTATCTAGCGCCGTTACTGTGGCAACAAATCATTAAATTAGTTTGAGTTCTTGATGGTAAGATTTACTAAAAATAACCCAAAAAAGATTTTGATCTGGAGGTATAAAAATGGGGTTTAATTTTGTTTTTTGTTTTTTTTAAAAAAGACATGTTTAATTTTCATAAAATCAATTTGATTTAGAAATGTTATGTTAGAGTTGTTTGGTTTATTGCTTTAGATTCTTCATTCTAGTTCTCTATTTGGTTTGTTACCATCTTGAATAAACCCAGATGGGTTTCTGCAACACATCATCACATGATTTTACATTTTGTATTTTTATTTTGCTTGTATTTTTAAGTAATTTATGCTTGTAAATAAATAAATAAACAAAATCATTAGTAGATTCGGTCATCGTTGCAGAATGGTGAACACACTAGTGACAAGAAAAGGAATTTGGACATTGCTATAGACCTCTAGCTGTTATTCAGTCATTCTATTGGTCAGAATAACTATTTTTAATCTGATACATTTTTTATCACATTTTCCCTGAGAATCCAAACCCGTTCTGTTCAGTTTTCCTTCCACTGTCACCATTTGCTTCACTAGTTTGTGAATTACACCAAAAACCCTTCATGTTACTTGTTGGTCGCTGAAACACCATTAGTATTACACTAATATAATCTAGATGCAATTGAATAATCTGGATTGAATTGGATTATAACAATCACTGTCAATAAAGTTCAGGTGAATGCTTTTTTTTTTTAGTTGAGCTTTGAGACAATTTCTCTTTGTGTTTTATAAAAAATGTACCTCAAAATATATTTTCTCAAAAACAGAAATGTCCTCTGAAGAAAAACGAGACATAACAATTTTTGTTTTGTCTGTCCTGTTTTTACTGACTGGAGGATTTGATCCAAAGACGTTCGGGAATTTTTTCATTGATGATCTGTAATCTTAGGGTGATTCCAGATTTCTTGGTTCTTGGATAAGGATTTGTACAGTTGGAGGAGAATCTTAACCTTGACTCTTCTGTCGTCTTTTTTTAGCCCTTTGAGGATGTGACCCAGGTGCAGTTCCTATTTCAGGGTCTGAAAATTTGAATGATTCCACTGGTTGATTCAGAGGAAATGCGCCGCTGTTTGTAAAGCGGGTTGTTCTTCTGGTTGAGCTGCAGCTTGTTTTCCAATGAGCTCATCGTCTGTCGGTGGTGGAGGATCTTGTCACCCGTTCAGGGTCCACATGGAGACAGACCGGGCCTTTTAGGGGTGGGAATCTACAGAGGATTTAATGTAGTACAAATAAAAGTTTGCAGTGAAAACATCAGGAAGCTCGACTCGTTTCTTCTGAGTTTTGCTCAAGTAAATTTTAAAAAAGAAAAATTATGTAAAAAAAATGTTCTTGAATTATTGTTGTCAGTTATTCTGATAAACAACTATTATAAAAACATAAAGGAAAAAGAAATGAAAAAAGGAGACGACTCAACAGTTTATTTGAAGGCATTTTTCTGCTTCATCACTGCTTTAGCTCTTGTTTACAAACTTTCAAACCGCATAAAAAACGTTGATTCTCTTACCTAAAAACTTTCATCTGAAGTGCATTCAGTACAGAAAGTGGCAGAAAATCCTCCTGTTTGCACAAACTAGATCAGTTTGCTCTTCAGCTTCAGAGCAGAGAATAAAGTCTTCATGTGTCCACGAGGACGGAACATGAATGAAGGCATGAATGAATGAAGCTTTTCTTATGTAACACTTTACAGCATCCTCAGGGCGCCAAAGGGCTCCACAATAAAAGACAGATAAACCTTTAAAACAGGCAAGAACAAAATTTAAAGCAGCATGAAATTACAAGGAGCAATAAAATACATAAAAAACTAATAAGAATGTAATCAAATGAATAAAACTAAAACGCTACTGATCTAAGCATTAAAAAGCTGCAGCTTCCTCTCAACTTGTTCAACTGCTGCAGATCAGACTTCTGCACAGGGGGGGGGGGGCTGTCCTCAGGTATGAAGGAAAATATATTTAAAAAATGGTTTGCAAACTGGAATCAGAAATGATAATTAAACAGAATTTCCAGGTTTGACTGAATTTTCCAGATGTAATTTAGAGACGTCCGTGTTCAAATGTCATGACATTTCACAGACTTCTGCTTTGTGTTTTTTTGTTTGTAAATTGTGTTTTCTTTTCTCCTTCAGACGGCCGCCTCCACGCAGCTGAAACTCTTCAAATGTGGGTTTCTGTCATTGAATGAGTTCAGGCTTCAAGGCAGCGCTCACATGATGACGGTCTGTGGAGAATCCTGAAGGGAGACGCTGCTGAAGAAGACCTCACACAAAAGAGCGCACTGTCTGCTGCAAAGATCAGTGCTCAACAAACACACAACTTTGTTCTTTACACTGGTTTGTTCGGCAAAAAAACGCTCTGGTTCTGTCTACGGTCTAAAAGCAGCATCCACAGGTGAACCGATGACATCACTGAACCGCTCCTCAGGTGTCGAGGTGTGTGGTTGTGTGTGGTTGTAAATGTGTGTGTGTGGTTGTGCGTGTTTGAGTGCTTGTGTGTGGTGTTTGTGTGTGGTGTGTATGTGTGGTTGTGTATGTGTGAATGTGTGTATGGTGGTGTGTGTGGTTGTTTGTATGTGGTGGTTTGAGTGTGGTCGTGGGTGTGTGGTTGTGTATGCGTCGTTGTTTGTTTGTGGGTGTGTGGTTGTGCGTGTGTGTGGTTACATGTATGTGGTGTGTGTTTGTGTGTGGTGTGTATGTGGGGGTGTGTGTGTGTGGTTGTGTAGGAGTGCAGATGTGTTTGTAGTCGTGTAGGAGAGTGTGTATGTCTGTGGTTACATGTATGTGGTGTGTGTTTATGTATGTGTAGTTGTGTGTGTGGTTGTGTGGTTAGGTATGTGCGGTTGTGCAGTTATGTGAGTGTGTGCATTTGTGTGTGGACCTGTGATGGCCCGCTGAACCGTCCAGGCTGAACTCCACCTTCCCCTGGTGGTGGGTAGGATAGGCTCCAGCATCATCAGACAGAGTGTGTCCCTGAGACCCCGTCATTCCTCCTGGTGGTGGTGGGAGGGGGTCCGGGTCAGATGCTTGTCAGGATCAGCT
>NC_050517.1:34841018-34841445 GCF_002922805.2 Oryzias melastigma
TCGCGGAGTTTCTATCGAGAGGACAAGTTTGGACATGAGCGCGTCCCGCGGGCTGACACAGCTTTGAGCCCCCCCGTCGCCCCTCCCCGGCCGGTGGCACCATGACGCTCCTCCGCTGCGCCCCGTGGAGCGCCCTGCTCCTCGCGGCTCTGCTGCAGGTAAGCCGCGCGCCTCCCTCACAATCAGCCGCTTTGTTTGACTGAGCGAACAGGTGAGAGCGCCAGGAGCTGCACCTGCTGGGCAGGTAACATGAAGACACGAGCGGAACAAACCCCCAAACATTCTCATCTCGACTCGGAACTGATCAACCATCAGTTTACATGAAGGAGCTGAAGCTGCTGGAGCTTCATGGAGCTTCAGTCTTCTCAACTCAGTTTGCATCAAGGCGCTGAAAGGCAGAAGCTGAACTTAGTTTCAGACGAAACGG
>NC_050517.1:34841488-34881799 GCF_002922805.2 Oryzias melastigma
AACATTTCTGCTGTTCCCGCATTTCCTTATTTGGTTAAACCGGAAGTTAAAAAAACAGCGTTTCATTAGAAAATGCTCAAATGCTGAGGAAGATGATGAGGAAGAGGCTGCAGCCTCCACAACACCACCTGTCCTCCTTCCTGGGGGGAGGGCAGTGAGGTGGGGAGGGGTCAGGCCTGGAATGAGGACCATGTCCCACCTCAGTACTGATGAGGGTCCAGTCTGGTCCAGCGGGGAGCCCAGACCCAGAAACCGTCCAACACTTTTCAGCCCAAACTTAGAAACTTAGTGACACATTAATAAACAAACAGAGTTTCTTCTGTGAACCAAACTCTCAAATGTTTGCAGCATCAACATTTCTCAGAAGGATGGTAACCTTCAGAACCGAAACTGAAACGAGTCATTAAAGGTGCTGCTTATGGAACTTATTGAACCCAATTCATGGAAATCCTGTTTTTATCCAATAATGTTCATTTACTTAAACACAATTCTGTTTTATGTTACTTTTAGGGAACAATATCGTTTTCTCACAGATCCTGGACCGATGTGATTCTGGTTCTAATGTCATTTAAAATCGGGTCATCTCTTCCTGGTTTGGGTCGGTCTCCTTTAGAGTTCCATCCTTAAATGCATGCTTGAATGTTTGTCACCGTCACAGGTGAAGTGAGTCGTCAGGAGTCTTCAGCTAAAGCTCAAACGTGTGATTAAATGGCCGGTTACCGATGAGGAAGTGCGGCTCAAAATGTTCCGTCAAGTCACTTCTGTGAAGAATGCGTGTGTTGTCTGCATGTTGCACGCATGTCTCATGCTAGGCTGCACATGCAAATGAGAGGAAATGCTGGGCCGGCTTCATGGAGCTCTGGGGTTTGGGAAGGGCCTTCTTCATCATCAGGTTTAGTTTGATGATCGTGAAGACGAGAAAGACGAAAGATTTCTGTTCTAGACGTGCAGAATTTAAGACGGCGGTTCTGACAAACCAATAAGCTTTTTTAACTCCTCAGTCTGGACAGGTGTCAGTCCAGACAGGTGTTAGTATGGTGAGGTGTCAGTCTGGACAAGTGTCAGTCTGGACAGGTGTCATTTTGGACAGGTGTCCGTCTGGAAAGGTTTCAGTCTGGACAGGTGTCCGTCTAGACAAGTGTCCTTTTGGACAGGTGTCCCTCTGGACAGGTGTCTGTCTATACAAGTGTCCTTTTGAACAGGTGTCTGTCTGGACAGGTGTCCATCTAGACACGTGTCCTTTTGGACAGATGTCTATCTGGACAGATGTCCGTCTAGACGAGTGTCTTTTTGGACAGGTGTCAGTCTAGACAAGAGTAATTTTGGACTGGTGTCCATCTCGACAGGTGTCTCTCTGGACAGGTGTCAGCGTAGACAAGTGTCTCTCTGCACAGGTGTCTCTCTGGACAAGTGTCCTTTTGGACAGGTGTCCATCTTGACAGGTGTCAGTCTGGACAGGTGTCTCTCTGCACAGGTGTATCTCTGGACAGGTGTCCATCTCGACAGGTCTCAGTCTGCACAGGTCTCAGTCTGCACAGGTGTCCACCGTCCTGCTCCTCCTTAGTTTTAGAAACCAGTGGAATCTTCCATTTGCGATTCTCGCACGGATAAAAAAAATCTTTTTGACATCATTGATTCAATTGAGATTTTTTAGGTGCAGCAGAAGTTCACTTCAAAAAAGGTCACATGTTATAACATGCAAATGATCCTAACAATAAGACCAGAAAAGAGGAAATATTCTGTTTCCCTGAAGAGAAGGTCTTTTGCATTGTAATGTTTTCTTTACATTTTGTTTCCACCTTTTTTAAATGAGGAAGCTTTAAATCTGAACATCTCAGGTTCTGTGTTTAATTAAATATGTTTAAGGAAGTTGAAGTTTGAGCTTCTAAAGCTGTTTTGGTTCACAGACATTTGAACATCAGAGGTTGAAGTTTCTTTAAAGAAAATAAACTGTATTCACACACAAAGGAAACATTAGTTAATATCAACCAAAGGAAAACTCTTCATTTTATTTTATTTATCTTATATCCAGAGATGTGGAGCGATAAAGGCGTGTCAAACCGTCACTACCTACGTTTTTATTAACCTTTATTTAACCAGGAAGTCCCATTGAGATTAAGAAATCTATTTTTGCTAAGAGGCAACAAAAAGCACATTCATTACAGTTAGAAAATAAAATAAATAAAAATAAGAAATTGGGTTGTTTCCTAAATAATTTTGTGCATTGTCCATGTATGGGATTTTGATCTTTCTTGATACATGGATGATATACTGTACCTAATTCATCAGTGTTTCTTGCTTTTATCATTTGTCGACGTGTGCAGATGTCCGTCAAGGGTTTTGGTTGACGCGTCTCTACGTGAATTTGGTTTCAAGCTGTTCAAATTTTTTGAGAATTACGCAGTTTATGCATATCTTTGGTAGTTTATATGCAATTTTAATGTAAATCTTAGAATATTGTGCGTGATTTTTGCGAGATGCATACGCAAATTTGTGGCTTTCTCCATATGGGTCTAACGGTCTTTTCACGCATTAGTCACCAATGTATAACTTTAATATCGACTATACTAGTGCTGGGTGATGACAATACATATCATGTGGGTGATAGAAAAGTGTCTGTCGTGCCTTTTCTCTTCTATCGTTTATATCGTTTATAACCTAATTTGATGCCAAATATATAATTAAATAGTCCCAACCTCGTCAGTGTGTTCACAAAAAATGTCTATAAGATAAAATAAAGACAAATTAAAAAGAGATTCTTCGCAAAACAACTTCGTCTTGCGGTTTTGCAACGTAAAGCTGCTTTACGTTCTTTGATTCGCACTTAAGGGAGTTTTATGACATGCTTTACGTTTTGTAACACGAGTGCAGAACGATGGACAGCAATTTGTAAATTATGCTAGGAGTCTATTCTGGCGCTGATGCCAACACAACAAACCTTTGATCAATCAAGGAAAGTCCACGAAAATAAACATATGTGATTACAAAAAGTAAGAGATAAACAAACTGTGGAACAGACCCGTAACAAGTATCTGAGCACTCGGATTCTCACGATCTGCTCCCGAAATTTGAGTATGAATATTTGCAACGTCCAAATCGCTGATTCACGATCTTTAAAAATACTCTATAGTAAAATATCATGTGGCAAAATATTGATTGCTTTGAAAAACAGAATATTGTTTAATTTATGAACTAAAACAGAGCCGAATGAGCGGCGCTAATGTCACCAGAAGGGAAATCTTCAAAATAAAGTGTCAGTGAAGCTTCCTGTTTTCAGAGTAAAACTAGCGAGTGCTTTTTTTAATAACTGAAAATATTCTTTATTTTACTTGATATATTGTTATTGTTATATAAAATATTTACATTGTGATATAAAAATGTTTCCATATCGCCCAGCTCTAGCGTTTACGGCGCACATATTACGTTAAAATTATATAAATGACGCAAAAATCCCCCAGTTTACAACGGGTGGGGACCAGAGAAATCGACAGTTTAATTTAAATAAGGCATGGCGAGGGCCTGCGGCGGGTGCTGACGGGATGGGATTTCTGCTCAGAGCTATGAATGTCAAAGTGAAGAAATTCAATGAAGCTCGGCTTTACGTGTTTTTTTTTGGAGGCTCATTCGTACTTCTTTTGTGGTTTTATCGGGGTTTAATCGTGACAAATCTGTGAAAATGTCACGTAAAAGACCACAACGTTTCTCACTTTTTCCACGTGTATTCACATATGAGCAATTTTTATCCTTGAAATTTGCGCGAAATGTAAGTAGTGGCGTCGTGACAGAGCCTTGAGCAGGTGTCAGATTCCACATTTTTTAATTTGACTCCACAGAAGTTCAGATCTTTATCTCAGCTCCTCTCAAAATCTATAAATACACATCCAGCTCATCCAAATGGCTTTCTTTGTTTTAAAAGTTTCTCTCAGGAAGAAATGTCTTTAAAACAACATGTTTCACATGCGATGTCTTGTCGGGGAAATTGCATGCCTTGCATCACTGAGGCAGCTTTGACTCATGCAGGAAATGTTCACCACTTTGCATGAGTTGATCCTGATGCGGATCCTCGCTGCTCCCATCACACGGGTCCGTTTTTCTCTTGAAATGTTCTTCGGAGACTCCTGCTTCCAGACGCTTGTAGATTAGATAGACTTGATAGATAGTTTCTGCTGCCAGAGGAATCTTCCTGGACAAAAGAGTGTGATGTTTTCTGCAGAAGTGCAGCCAGTGAAGAGCTCCTCTTTGTGCTTATCAGCACTTCTGCTGTAGCTCCATAGATTTGTTTAAAATGTGCATGACGTGTCGTGACGCCACAATATTTCTCTAAACATACAACCCTTTCAGTGTGGCTCCACAGTCATAAACTAAGGCCCCCTTTGTGGGACGACCCCCCATTTTTGCCCCCTGCAGCTTCATCGGGACAGTTCATTTTCAAATTACCATCCTGAAACACGCTGCCCTTACCCAGGAATGCGACTGGATGCTGAACATCACAAGATGGATTACAAAGAGTCCCAGTTCCCCGTCCATGTAAATGAGGCTCAGACTTCTCTGAAAGGCCTCATTGTCAGGAGATAGGCATCATTTTATCTGCAGCTCTGAACATGTTAGAGCCACACAGGGCTGCAGTGGACTAAAGAAATGATTCTGTTTCACTTATTTTAAATCGATCAAACTTCTTTGCTTTCAGGATTCAGTGTTTCTAAAGTTTTTCATGGTAGACCGCTCTGCCGGTTCCGAGTCGTATCCAGACAACCAGGTGATGAGTTTCAGTCTCTTTTTGGGGTTTTATTGCTGGGAGCTTGGTGACCATTCAGCTTCATCTGATCAGTTTCAGAGCTGAAACATGTTTCCTTAAGCTTCCTCCCACCATCCAAAAACATGCTTCACAGTTTAATTGATTACTCTAAATTGCCCCAAGGTGTGTAATTCTGTGTGATTGTGGCCCTGCGACAGACTGGTGACCTGAGCAGGATGTATCTTGCCGTCGCCCATCAGTAGCTGGGATAGACTCCAGCACCCCCATGACCCTGAAAGGGGCAAACGGCTAAGCAGATGAATGAATAAATACTTACCAACAATGGTACGTTTCATTTTCACAACGCCCCTCGAGGTGGCCGTACCACCTTCAAGGGGACTGTAAGACACACCTGTACCCCCTTTAAGACACAGCCGGTCCTCTCTGTGACCCTCCAGAGACCGGACAACCCAAAAATCCCCTGAACCCGTACGGGTCAACCCCCCCGTAGGGGTGCATATGTCTTAAAGTCAAATGTTTGTATTAATGCCTCAGATGATGAGAGCAGATTGAAAGATCAAAAATATTTTAGTTCATAACGTTCAGCTTGATTTGAACCAAAATGTCGAAGACTTGTTTCCAATGACATTTTTACTTGGAGTGGCGTGGATTCGTGGTGACGGGCGCTTCAGTTAGAAACCATTCTAGTCAGTCGGAGACGGTCCATGAAAACCCTGCGGTGCCACCCTGAGGCAGCCAGGTGCACCGCGGCACAAGCATCGTACCTGTGTTTACAGTGCAGACTGTAAGAAGACGATGGTCGGCATCTGTGGCTGAAACAGATCAAAGTATCTCGAAAACATATTTAATGCTGGGATTCATGTACAAGTGTCCCCCCTCCTCAAACAACTGTAACATGTAGCTGAAAATGTGGGGGCCCTATAAAGTGAAGGTTAGTCTGGAGCTCGGCACAGATGGGTGTGGAGACAAACTCTCCATGGCGACGGAGCCAGACGCATCAGAAGAGGCGGGTCCTCCAGAGTTTAGAGGGTTTTCTGGTGTCAGGTGGTGTCTGAAATTTGCCCTCAGCTGTTGTTATTAAGCTGTTTTTCTCCACTGAAAGTCATGAACCAGCATCAGAGTGGAGAGGAACTGAGCTCCTGCATGACAGTTCCTTTTTCAGAGTCATTCTGGTCATTTCTGAAGCCTGCAGGAAACACTAGCGAATTCCAACTCTGACATGACAGAAGCTCCTCCACAGATGCAGAGCTGCTGCCGACTGTTGGGATCTAAGTTTTCCTAAAGTTTTACTGGATGAGTGTTCACTCTTTGCTTCATGGGTCAGAAAAAGGTGTTGTTGCTAACAAACCTGCATTCCGTGACAAAATGTAGAATATGAGATAAGCTCTGAGAACAAACCCAGAATGTTTAGTGTTTTCCTTACTTCCTTTTTTTTTAAACAAATGTAAGTTAATAATTATTATTTGATTACTCTTTAACATCTGCTGTAGTTAGCAAAGGTATCCTGAATAGCAAAGCCTTGGCCCAAAATTCAGGAGATCAGCTTCCTTGTGATTAAATAAAGTCAATCATTTAACTCTGTTGAAGCAGAACCCAAATTCTTCCCCTACCTCTTTATTTGTAGGGACATTTAGGGTGGTAGTGGTGTCCGAACTAGTTTATTTAAGGGGATAGGGAGATGAGGGTGAGGAGGTGCTGCGGAGTGTGGGGTTGCTCTGAAGCACAGTCGTTTAGATTTAAATGTATGTCATGAGTTTTTGTTTTAGCGTGACTTTTTAAAGTTATAAAACTGATGTTGTGTATTTTCTGTGCACCGACTGCTACATGCTAATGGAAATGACTGGCAACAATTGATGACACCATAAAGGGGAAGTCTGAACTTGACATTAGACATTAGGCTTGACATATTTTTTTAATTGACAAAATATTTCAACAATACAGCATGAATCTCTCAAAAATACAATTATTGTTGAATATAAATGGCTCAGAACAAAGCAGCATACATAAACAAGATCTCAAATCAGAATAAAAGAAAAAAATAGCAGTAAACATCATCAGACGGGAGTAAAATATGTAAGTATGTATATATAAACATATTTTTCCGAAAATAACAGGGATATGTGTTAAATAAATAGACTTCAGTTTCTCATAAAAAAGTATAAATTAAGGTCTATTACCTATTTCAGAAATGTGTTCTAAAAATTCAAATAAGACAGGATTTTATATTCTTTTAAAATAGTCTTCCACAAAAGTTTTTTTAATTTGAAACCAACAAAAATTGGGGACACCTTAAAAAAATGACATTTATGTATAAAAATATTTGCAAATATTATTAAAGTATTAATACCAAATTCTGCTTTTTTTTTTACATAATCTGTGTCTGTGTGTTAACATTTGCTTTTTAGTTGAAATAGTTTTAACAATTTTACATGAGCAACACAAAGTCCTCTTGATGTTCATGGAAGATTAGAATCTGCTTCCATCAGAGACGATATTGACCAGCTAATGAAGGAACTCAATAACCTATGAGTCTGCTGAAGGGACTAAAATGTTGCTCTCAGTGGTTATGACGGGTCAACAACTAGAGGGTTTGGTTCTTCAGAGATTTGAGGGTTTGAAAGTTCAGAAAGAACTTAGAGCATCAAGCTACAAGAGGAAACGGCTGCAGCCGAGTGGGTGTGTTTGTTCTCAGATGATTTCTTCTTTTTTCCATTGTGTCGTTTTCATGAAAGTGGAAGTATCCCATTTAGTGAATAATACGTTTGCATGTCTCTGTCTTCACTAGTTTT
This sequence comes from Oryzias melastigma, assembly GCF_002922805.2. Taxonomy (NCBI): domain Eukaryota; kingdom Metazoa; phylum Chordata; class Actinopteri; order Beloniformes; family Adrianichthyidae; genus Oryzias; species Oryzias melastigma. Next base: position 34,849,034 of record NC_050517.1, read on the forward strand.
TGGATTTTGGTTCTCTTATTGGAGTTTGTGCAGAGACGGTTCATAAAGTCAAGAATCTGCAGTTTATCTTGTAACGGCTTGTTGTCAGGAGCAGAGAATGGTTCTGGTGAAGGTCACGTGTTCACACCTCTGACGACCACACATTTCCACTAATCATGCTGCTGTGAAGAGTGCGAGAGTGTCGGTCTGCAGTCAGAGTCCGTGGGGGTGGGGGCTGCATGCATTTAAGCACAATGTGTTCCTGCTGCAGGCCACCTTCAGGAGGAAGCGGTGATGCTTTGTACTGTGATGGGGGTCTCCCTGCGCTGCTTCAGAGGCGCTTTGTGCCGCGTCACTCATTTCCATCGCAGGATTTCTAGGGGGGAACGTGGTCATAACTGAAGCTGGAAGGCAACAGAAAGTTTTAGATAACTGGTTATTAGTGTGGTTTTTTTTTCTGCAAGAAAGAAGGTCCACAGCATTCTTCTGTTGGGACAAACTTCTGTTGCTGTTGCTTCATACATACCTGAGACGGTGGGATGCTTGGCTGAAACCCTCTTCATGTGGATCACTTGTTTTATCAGTGGTCTATAGATGAGAAAAGACAACATGAGACCTTATGGGCAGTACCCAACTCCTACTTCAGTGTGTACCAGTCCTGGTCCTCAGGGCTCATTGTACTGACAACCAGCTTTTACAACTGTCGATGGATGGATGGATGGATGGATGAACGGATAGACATATGGATGAACGGTTTGATGCATGGGTGAATGGATGAATGGTTGGATGCATGGATGGATGGACAGATAGATGGATGGACGGTTGGATGTATAAATTGATTTGTGGGGACGGATGGATGAACGGTTGGATGCATGGGCAGATGGATGGATGGATAGATGTATGGACGGTTGGATGCATAGGCGGATGGATGGATGATTGAATGCATGGATTGAAAAACGGTTGGATGAGTGTACAGGTGGTTGGATAGACAGTGGGATGGATGGAGGGATTGACAGATGAATGGAACGATGGTGGGATGGATGGATGGATGGATGTATGGATGGATGGATGGATAGATTGACGAACGGTTTATTGGTTGGATGGATAAACGGGTAGATAGATGGAGGAATAGATGGATGAAGGGGTTGGATGCATGGTTGGATGGACAGATGGTTAGACTGATGTATGGATGAACGGATGCATAGATGGTTGGATGGACAGTTGGATGGATGGATTAACAGACGGTTGGATGCATGGATGGTTGGATGAATTAATGGATTGATAGATGGATAAATGGATGGATGGATGAACGGCTGGATACATGAGTGGTTGGATGTATGGTTGGATGCATGGATGGATGGATGATTAGGTGCATGGATGGACGAATGGTTGGATAGACAGATGGACGAATGTTTAGATACATGGATTGACAAACGGTTGGATGGATGGATGTACGGGCGGTTGGATGGACACCTGGATGAACAGAGGGATAGACGGATATGTGGATGGATGTATGGGCGGACTGATGGACGGATGGACGAATGGTTTGTTGGTTGCATGGATAGGTAGATAGATGGATGAAGGGTTGGATACATGGAGGGATGGATGGACGGTTAGAAGAACAGTTGGATGGACAGATGGATGGACGGGCGGACGGATAAATGGATGGATGGGGGTTTCAGCTGAGATAACAGCATCAACATATTGCGAGCAGCCACAGCTTTCAGTCTCCACTGAGAACAAAAGAGAACAGTGTTCTGTTTTAGTGCTATCATGGTACTTTAGCAGCTCACACGCTAGCTTCAAAGAGCTATGAATGACGCTCTGTCTGCTGTAATGTTCAGCTTCTGTTCTACAGAATCAGTGCATAACAATCAAAGTCAGGTAACAAACAGCTTCACTGATCACAACATTTACACAATCCAAATTAAAAAGTATAATACAACTGATTTGTTTCATTGTATTTTGCATTATTTAGTATAAATATGATTTAAATCAGGCTAACTTGATTTGTTCTTGACAGGGTTGATCTGGGGTGCAAGGGTTTTGTCAATATATTCTTTTCAGATTGCAGAAAGGTTGAATAAACTTCATGATGACTTTCTATAACTTCTGTAATGTCGCTGCGGTGACATCATTTACATGAAGCGACTGCGCTGAATTCCTGCAGAAAAAACTCAGGAGGAGCTGCAGGTAGTACTCTCCCACACCTGGAGGGGGAGCTTGTGAGCCCAAAGGAGCTCATTGGTGCTGTTCTTCTCAACAGAAAAAGCCAGCGGGTGCTAAAGAGCTAGCTTAGGTTAGCTGGAAACTGAACAGTAAAAAAGAACAGTTTTCTGTTTTGGTTTCTTATCAGACGGAGACACTTTTACTGTGAAACAGGAGTGTCAAACTCAATCACACAATGGGCCAAAATCCAAAACACACCTTAGGTCAAGGTCCGAACAGGATCAACATTTATTGAAAAATGTTAAAACCATAACTAGATAAATAACATTACCTGTGATAATTGAATACTGCAAGCTGAATTTGAAGTTGAAGATGCTAGTGCTGATAGCTGAAGATGCTGAAATTGACAGCTAAAAACGCTGAAGCTATAGCCAGCAAAAATATTAGCTAAATTCCAAATTAGCCTTAAAAACAACAAAAAAAAACAGCTTAGTTAAAACAGCTAGCATGCAGTTGAAAAAAAAATTAGACTTCAAAATAGCCTAAAAAATTGAAAAAAGTCTAAATTAGCCCAAACAGCTAGCATTTAGCTAAAATATTAGCTAAAATCCAAAACAGCCTAAAAAATCTTATTTAATGCCAAAATAGTCCAAAAAGCTAGCAGAATGATAATTTTAAAAAACTTTTTAAACCATATTTTTTGAAATAATTATGAATAATAAAAGACAGGAATATTTTTCCAGAATAAATCAATTTAAACCTTAAATATCTTTCAATATTTTACTCTCCATAAAAACACATTTTGCCAAAATTATACAAGTTAGAAATGAGCGCTAAATAACATCGGACCATTAATAACATGAACTGGAGGGCCGGATATAATTGCCCAGAGGGCCGGATCCGGCCCCCGGGCCTTGACTTTGACACGTGCTGTAAAAGAAAGGAAGAAGTCATTTTAATCATATTAATTACTGTATTTTCTGTTTTTTATTATGATATCTTTTGTATTTTCTTTTTTTCTAAATGTTTTACGCCTTGTACCGTTTCCTCGTGTTATTTTTAATATTTTTTTCTTACTATTGCCCTGTGCATTGCTGCTGATGGACCCCTCTCGATTTAACTGCTGCTGCTCTTACGAGAACGTCTTTTGATTTGATTTTTGTGTAAGTTACAGAACTTCAAATGGAGGAGGACAGTCCTAAAATACAAATATGGGAGGACTAACATATTGTATTTTAGAAAAAAGATTTGAGCGCAGTGTTTTCACGTGATGTCATCGTTGCGGCCATGCTGGCGATAAGCATAAATAAATCCTAGATAATGACTCTAAATGTACATGTATACATAGTGCTTGTATATGTAGTGAATCTGTGTGTGTGGATATCCTCCAGTTATCTCTACTCTTCTCTATCATCATCATCAAACATGTGATTTCTTGACGCCGTAGAGGCAGAGGTTAAACCCGTCCTGATCCTTTCTGGGTTTTGTAGAAGGTCATCATCAGACGTATGACATCACCTCCTAAAGCGACCAGGTAATCCTGGATTGTTTTGGTCTGGCGGTGTTTGTCTTCAGGAAGGAAGTGGGTGTTATCAGGACGGTCAGGAATCTGAAGGAATCGGAGGCATGCTGCCTTTAAGAGTGATGTCATGTTTACTTAGCGGTCACTACACCCATTTCCTCCTCCTCCTCCTCCTCCTCCAGGCAGAGGGCAACCAGAGCGCACAGGGCGACGTTCTCCACATACTTTTCTCCTTGAGGAACCACACATTTCATTACACATGCAGGGATCTCCAGCCTTCATGCAGTTTGGACAAGTTAACGTTTATTCATCAAAGGAGGCGTGGCTTAATGAAGCCTTAGCTGGAATTCATTTCTGGATTTGTCTTTACTGTTCCTACTTTCAACCAGTTTTCTGCCTTAGCCACACCCACTTTTTACTTCTGCTGGGGGACAAAGACATGGTTCTGATCTTCAGAACTTCACAAGTTTTTTCTTCACAAATGTTTATCCTGAATCTGGTTTGAGATCCTCCTCTACAGTTGATTCATTTGAGCTTTCCTTTTGCAGTTTTCCTTAAAAGGATTTTAGATTTGGGGTTTTTCTAGATCTTAATTTAGAGACAAAGTGTTCCGACTTTAAAAACATGGTTTGGTTTATTTGGTCAAAGGGGAAGAAGGGATTTTTTTGGATAAGAGCCAGGAGAAATACTGATTCTGGGAGTACCAGGACACAAACATCACTAAGCCAAAGGAGGCATCGGCTGAACATAAATGTTCAAACACAGAACCCTTGTGCTATCTCTTGGGGTCCAGATGACCCAAGCCTTACATTGACGTGTTATCCGTCCCTTCGCCGCACAAATTGCATTTGGTGTGAATGCACCTTTACTGTTTCTGCCTTACAGAGAAGAAAAGAAATGTAAAGTTTAGTAAATGTCCCAGGACCGGCGCTGGTGTTTAGAGTCTGTATGGTAAAAGCAAGAGAAGAGGTTTGTAAGTAAAAACTATCAAACACAATTTACCACAAACCTGTCAGTGCAGAGTGTAAAGTGTGCAATAACATCAGGTGTATTTTAGGAAGGTTTTTAGAACACATGGATGTCTGTGTTAAGAGTTAGTCCTCCTGAACAGAACCTTGGTGGGTTCTGTCCCTGAATGACTTCAGTGGTTCATTGAGTCATAGAGATCCGTGTGATCGTGATGGCCTGAGGAAGTCCCGGCAAACGCAAACTCCATCACATTCGTGCTTCTGAAGTCCAGGAGGATCTCTCTGATGTGGCTGATGTTCACCTTCCTCCTCCTCATACCTCGCTTCGGTGGATGTTTCATCATCAGATTTGTTTAATGTTGTCGAGAGGAGACAAAGCTGTATGCGTACAGAAGTAATGTTTTGCAGAGATCCTGTCCTGACCTTGACCTTCTCTGAGAGCTGGTTTCCCATCCTCAGCACCTGTAATCAGTCTGCCAGAGTCCAGGATCCAGGGTTGGTATTTCAAGGTCTGCCAGCTTACTGAGCTGGAGTCAGGAAGATTAGGCCTGCAGATGTGTTGTTGATGTGATGACGGACTGAATGGAGGGTGAGAGAAACCGTGTTATTTACTGATCGGACCTTCCAAACACTTCCTGAGCCTGTTTACGAGCTCACAGAGTTCGAAAGAAAACACATTTTATTAGGACTGTATGATAAAGCTGATACCAGTGTGGTATCAGCTGATAATTATATGACACTAAACTGTCCAGGATGAACTCTGCTGTCGCCCCTCAGTGGCTGGATAGGCTCCAGCATCCCCCTGACCCTAAACAGGATTAAAGCAGCTTCAGAAAACGGATGGATGGATGGATAGATGTATAGAGTCAGTTGTGACAGCAGCTTTAAGTCTTGCTTTTGTAGTGTTCGACTGTCGCCTTCCGCTGTTGTGGTTGATGAAATTCAGGTCACGTCTGCACCATGAAGACACGCCCCCACAATCATCTGTTCTGTATTTGGACCTAAACTGTCCTCTGGTTTGGTTTGGTGATGATTTGGTACTTACAAAGATGAAGTTTTTAACATTTTCTTTAGCAAATGAAAACCGAAACTGACTCACAGACGAGACATTGGCTCGTAATTGCTGTGAAAAGTTTCAGTTGAAATTAGTCAAATTTGAAATTTGTTGGTGAAGCCCCTTTCACACACAGAGGAAGTTCATTGTGATTGGTTAATAAATTACTCCACGAAAATAAACTCAAGTGAATGCAGAGTTTTAAAAAAAGACACAAGAAGAGAAGAAGAACTCAGATAGGAACTACAGTTAGGGAACATCCGCTTCCCTTTTTGTCCATCACAGCAGCTGAATCTGTGTGGTTCTGACCGTAGGTTCTACTGGCTGATTAAAAGCAGTCAGAACTGCAGAGAGATCTCTAAATAGAAACCCATGGGGGTTTTGGCGGTTTCTGGTCTCATTCTTTGTGCTGCTGTCTTTCTCTCTAACAATCAGGAGCTCCTAGTAGAAGAAGATCCCAATGACTAAATAAATGTTGCTGCTTCTTCTGTGTTGGTCTCCACCATGCACAAATGTCCAACCGTTGGTCTGCCTCAGTTCAACCACTGAGGAAGTGGTTTGGAAGTTTTCTCAGGGACTTCCAATAAGAAATGTCTTGGATTCGCTCAGCTGACTCAAGCGACGAAATCCAACATCATATGGTTGGGTAGATGTGTGGAAATTGTATATTAGGACTGCCACAAACGATTATTTTATTAGTCGACTAATCACTAATAATTACTAACTAAATTACTAACTAAAAAAAAAGGTGATGGTTTATTAAACTTTTAATGATTCATGCAGCCTTTGTCCTTTTATTACTTTCTAGGATTAAAACAAGATAAAATCAAATGAGAGAGAGATAAGGAATATACTGTCAATCAAACTCGTTTTGACAGGTGCTCCACCTCTCAAGATGATGCAACAATTTAATAGAGATTTTATATATAAAGGGTATATAGGGTCAAAGGTCACCTGTCAAAATGAGTTTGATGGAAAGCATATTCCTTAACTCTCTAATGAGGTCAGCATCTGAAACAAGGAACTAAAGTTTTGGTCTCACTGACAAATAAAAGTGCATTTTTTTATGCTGAATGCTCACACCTGTGTTAAACTTTACTACAATCTGAATCCATATAATATAAAATAGCAACTAATCAACTGTTAAATTAGTCGTCGACTATGTTAATAGTCAACTAATTGTGGCAGCCCCATTCTGTATTATTACATTTAACGTATGACATATTCACAAACATTACTGACAAAGACCGGCCTGGGATGGTTCAGGGTCATGCAGCCTTATGTACCAGAACCCCAGGTTTACATGTTGGGTGTGAAAGGGACTTTTTCCGCACCTGCAGGAAATGAGACATTTGAATTAGAGGCTTTGAGACATGTTTCAGCACCAATGAACATGTTCTGTTTTGGATCACTGGTCTTGTCACAAAGAGCAAACATACTTCCTCTTACAAGCAGCTTCTGTTGTTAAAATACTGCATTCATGTGGACTGAAATGAGATAAATACAAAATGTTACCTTCAGGATTTGATTCTATTTTTCATTCTGGTTCCCAGAAATGGTTCATTCTTTTCCATGAAAACAAACAAAAAGGTGGTTTAGATGAGACCATGTTAATCCAAAAAAGCTCAGTTTGCTTCCTACTGTTGTTTGCTATAATTGTTTTCTTGTTTTAGTCTAATTTTCTTTTTTCTGAAAAAAAAATACACAAACTTTCTGAGATGCTGTCTGCCAGTGAGCTAAAAATTGAGTATTTCTTGTATAATTCACTAGATCAAATGAACTAAGTTTGAAAAGACATCAATAGCCAAACTTGTTTGATGCCAACTTACCTGAAGAAGCTGAACTCAGGTGAACAGCTGTCAGTAGAGGCGGGAAACGGGGCTGAAGAGCTGCAGCAGGAAAGTCTTAGCGGCTGGAAGTTAATGATTTCCCACCTGAGGTCCTTGTGGAGAAACATTCAGGTTTGAGCGATGATGGAATGTGTTTAATGTTTAGCTGGGATGCAAACAATCTGAAAGGCCTTTTTATTTAATCAGTTAATGAGGAATCTGAGTTGGGGGGGTTTGTTCTCATACCAGGAAACGGAGCGTTTCCGTGTGAGGATGAGCTAATGCCTCATATTTACTTCCTTGTGTGCAGTTTTTGGATGTTAAAATTGTTAGTTTGTCATGTTCTTGATGGACAGGTGGAGTGTCCATGTTTAACCCCGGCTACCCCTTTCAGTAGCTGGGTAGGCTCCAGCAACCTTGTGGATTGAAGTGAGTTTAGGAAAAGGATGGATGTATTTTTTGTTCTCTTTTAGATATTTTTCTAAACGTACAAACTGGACTCTGAATTGAATTTTTTAGAGACCATCAAACGTGGATTTGATGCTAAACTTTTTTCATCAGATGAAATATTTAAGAAGTGGGTCGGAATAGTGAAAAAGAATTATATTAGTATGTTTTCCAGTACAGCAGCTGGTAGAAGACAGGCATCGTTGTATTGCTCAGCATTTATTGAATATTTTTGACTGTTTTTATCATTTTTTTTTATCCTAAAGTTTCCACATTTACAGCAGAAAGTGTTTTATGTGGAAACAGATGTTTGTTTTTAGCCTAACTTTTGGTGTCTTTGGAGTAAATACATTAAAATAACTGGATTAGTCAAAACAAATAACCAAAGCTGTTGACCTTACCTGTGACTTTATCAGCAGCAGTTAGAAAACTGTCTGTGTGTGATGCTTCCATCAAGGAAGAAAACTTGATGTTAACAGATGCAAAAGCAAAGTTGAAGATGCCGCTAGCTGATACGGTCCAGACGATCAATGATTCATGTCAGGAAAAATGATTTGATTTGAAATCACTTGTTTTTGTCTTAAGCTAAATGCTGACCTCTGCTGGCTGAAACAGCTTACTGCATGTTTTCTTCTGTCTTTCCAGAGCTGCCGAGCAGACTGTGACCGTAAGTACACCTTTTCTGACACACCAAAGGATCTGGTAATTCATCTCTAAGATTAAAAAAAAGATTCAGTGTAACTATCTCTTTTTAATTCTTTCAGAAAAGTGTGAAGCCCAGAATTTAACAGAGTTGATGATAGTAACCACCAATATCAGTTTAAACTCTCCAGCCAACTGCACATTATCCACTGGTAACCAAACAAAAGAAGGATCACTGACTGATCTTATCCCTGGAACGGTCTATGAAGTCAACTTTACGTGTCTTAACTGCTGTGGAAATATCACAACCAGTAAGTGCCTTTATTTTATCATCCTTCTTCGTTTGCTGAGCTCTTAAAGACCATCAAGTACAACGTCCTCTGCATCAATGAGGTAAACTGCACCACTAAAAGACAGTTGCTTCCACAAAGTAATGAAGAAAGAGGACAAAAAAACTCAAGTGAGACTGCTAATAGAAGTTTACAACTTGTATGAGTTACAAATTGTGATGTCATGGCCGACCTCCTGATAAAAAATACCTTATATTGTTTATACATTTAAATGCAAACATACATTTGTATCTTAACTATTGTGTGTTGATTTCCTTTGGGAATTGGTGTAAAAAACACTTGATAACTTTTTCTTCTTTGTCATTTTAACTCCTCTTCCTTTCAGAACCGGATAAAGTCAGAAACCTCACTGTTACTAAAATCACCACTTCCTCTATATCTCTGAGCTGGACCAAACCATTTGGACAAAGCTCCTACTATGTAGTAGAATGGTCAAATGAATCATATACTCTAAATGCCAAAGTGACTGATGAAAGCATGACCATATCTGGCCTGACTGCTGGTGTCCGGTATAACATAAATGTCACAGCCGTGGCAGAAGATAAGCAAACTAAAGGACTGAGTGTGTTTACCTCCAATTATACAGGTAAGTAAACATGGAAACCATTTAAGACTTGATGAGCGATGTGTGCAACAAAATACCTTAGAAGGGCCCTACCATGAAAATTCCACTTTTTGAGGTCTTAAATACATTATACTATACGCTGAGGTGGCTCATTGACGGTTTATGGGTAGAGTCAAGGATGACGTAGTGAAATGGGCGGGACCAACAATGAGCGAGAGGCGGGGCCTCAGAAATCAAGTCATTTTACTTCCGTGTATTAAAACTGCCCCCAAAAATGACTCATATTTGACAAATAATTTGTTTTTTTGTATTCTTAAGCTAATATATGATCATATATATGGATATAGTTTAGTCTGATGAAAATCATGGTATGACCCCTTTAAATTAGACCTATACCTGTGTAAGAAGTAGAAGAAAATCACTATCAACCTGAACCCAAGGAACCATTTTTCAATTAAGTTGCCGCAATACCTTACACAATAACTTCCACAAAAACTGCTAATATTACTGACTAAAAAGGGTTGGAACATTTTTTGAAAATGTTTCTGATTGATTTCTAAAACATTGACTCAAAAAAAAACATTACAATTACAAAATAAATTGAAATGTGCCTAAAATAAATGTTAGGCAGGAAAATTATATCACCTATGAACAGCATACCGTATTTTTCGGACTATAAGTCGCACCGGAGTATAAGTCGCAGGGGCCAAAAAATGCATAATGAAGAAGAAAAAACCATACATAAGTCGCACTGGAGTATAAGTCGCATTTTTTTCCAAGTAATTTATTTTACAAACTAGTTGAAAAAAACGATATTACATCATCCTGGAAGGTAAGTTATAACATTCATAAGTGAATAAAAAACAGGCTGAATATGTGTCAACACATATTCACATATTAGCATCATGAAAAAAATGAAAAGGTGTAGCATTTATATAACATAACAGTTTTCTTTAACTATAGCCTCAAGAAATCATCAACTTTGTATCTTTACTGTCATTAATTGCACGCAATCTCACTCCATATCACTAAATCCCTTAAATTCTTCGTCCTCTGTGTCACGTCTGAATAACTACAGTAAATAAAGTAATTGCACAGATCACCATAAGAGGGCACTCTAGACTTACGGTCCATATCTCATCATTAAAAATTCGTATATAAGTCGCACTGGAGTATAAGTCGCAGGGACATTCAATCTATGAAAAAAACCGCGACTTATAGTCCGGAAAATACGGTATTTGGATGAACACATGGACTGATGATGGATGCATGGATGGATGGATGGATACAAAAAAAGGATGGCTGGATGGTGGTTGGGTGCATGAAAAATGGATACACGTGAACATGGATAAGAGAAGAAGCATGTTTTGTTTGGACGGATGCATGGATGGATGGTTACAGGTTGGAAAGATGGATGATAAATTGATAGAAGAATAGAATGATGGTTAGATTTATGGATAAATATTAATATTGAAGGATGGATGGATGGATTGGGAAGTGGTTTGTACATTGGTTTTAGGGATGGATGGTTAAATAGATTGAGTTATAGATGAATGCATGTCTAGAGAAATAGGACGTTGGATGGACTCATAGATGAAAAGATGGATACATGATGGATGGATGTAGAAATGCATGAGTTAATGGGTGGTAATTTTTAACTTCTACTGTTTTATGGTTCATTCTCTAGATGAATTGGTATTTAGTCTAGACCAATATGTGTTTGAAAATGGCATCCATGGAATAAAATACCACTTTAGTCTTCAGTATTTTCTGCATCAGACCTGACTTTTTTTTTTTTTAGACTTTTGTGACTCAGAAGAGAAACAGATCTTTTCATTGTATAGGACAGTTTTTCATCTTTCTGACTCCTCTTCCTTACAGAACCGGATGAAGTCAGAGAACTCACTGTTACTGAAATCACCACTTCCTCTGTTCCTCTGAGCTCGACTGAACCATTAGGACAAAGCTCCTCCAATACAGTAGAATGGTCAGATGGATCAACTACTCTAAATCCCATTGTGACTAATAAGAGCACGACTATATCTAACCTGACTACTGGTGTCCTGAATAACACAAGTGTCACAGCCATGACAGCAGATAACCAAACTAAAGAAAATAGTGCATTTACCTCCAGTTATACAAGTAAGTAAACATAGAAACCACTTAAACTTGCTGAGAGATGTGCAACAAAATACCTTAAATTAGTCCTATACCTATGAAGGAAATAGTAGAAAATCATGATTTACTTGAACCAAATGAGCCATTTTTTAAAAGAATAACTCAATACCTTACATAATAACTTGAACAAAACTACTGATAACCACTAAGAAGGGTTGGAACATTTTATGAGAATATTTTTTGAATTATCTCTACAACACTGACATTAAAAAGAAACATTAACATTGAAGGATAAATAATAATGTGCCTGAAAAATGTTTAGGTGCAAAATATTGTTCCTTACAGTATGTACACCATATTTAGATGAATAGATAGACTAAAGATGAGTGGATGGATGAATAGACTGAGTTATAGATGAATGCATGTCAAGAGAAATGGGACGTTGGATGGACGTTGGATGGAGACAGATTAAAAAAGATGGATACATGTTGAGATGGATTGATGGATGGATGTAGAAATGCAGGAGTTATTGGATGGTAAGGGGTGGCTGTGGTGCAGCTGCAGGGCGGATGACTCCTGATCGGAAGATTTCAGGTTCGATTCCCATCTTGCATTTGTCAAAGTGTCCTTGGGCAAGACAGTGAACCCCAAATTGAATCTGGTAGAAGATTGGCATGTTTTTACTTGATCTGTTTTGTACAAAACAGAGGAATACAAATGTTTCAAATTGGTATTTGGTCTTGACCAATATGTGTTTGAAGATGTCAATACCACTTTAGTCTTCTGTATTTTCTGCAACAGACATGACTTGCTTTTTTTTCTTCTTTTTTTTTGTTTTGGAATCTTTTGATACTCTACAAAGGAACAGATCATTTCATTGTATAGGACAGTTTTTCATCTTTCTGACTCCTCTTCCTTACAGAACCGGATGAAGTCAGAGAACTCACTGTAACTGAAATCACCACTTCCTCTGTTCCTCTGAGCTCCACTGAACCATTAGGACAAAGCTCCTCCAATACAGTAGAATGGTCAGATGGATCAACTACTCTAAATCCCATTGTGACTAATAAGAGCACGACTATATCTAACCTGACTACTGGTGTCCTGAATAACACAAGTGTCACAGCCATGACAGCAGATAACCAAACTAATGAAAATAGTGCATTTACCTCCAGTTATACAAGTAAGTAAACATAGAAACCACTTAAAGTTGCTGAGAGATGTGTGCATCAAAATACCTTAAATTAGTCCTATACCTATGAAGGAAATAGTAGAAAATCATGATTTACTTGAACCAAATGAGCCATTTTTTAAAAGAATAACTCAATACCTTACATAATAACTTGAACAAAACTACTGATAACCACTAAGAAGGGTTGGAACATTTTATGAGAATATTTTTTGAATTATCTCTACAACACTGACATTAAAAAGAAACATTAACATTGAAGGATAAATAATAATGTGCCTGAAAAATGTTTAGGTACAAAATATTGTTACTTACAGTATGTACACCATATTTAGATGAATAGACAGACTAAAGATGAATGGATGGTTGAATAGACTGAGTTATAGATGAATGCATGTCAAGAGAAATGGGACGTTGGATGGAGACAGATTAAAAAAAGATGGATACATGTTGAGATGGATTGATGGATGGATGTAGAAATGCAGGAGTTATTGGATGGTAAGGGGTGGCTGTGGTGCAGCTGCAGGGCGGATGACTCCTGATCGGAAGATTTCAGGTTCGATTCCCATCTTGCATTTGTCAAAGTGTCCTTGGGCAAGACAGTGAACCCCAAATTGAATCTGGTAGAAGATTGGCATGTTTTTACTTGATCTGTTTTGTACAAAACAGAGGAATACAAATGTTTCAAATTGGTATTTGGTCTTGACCAATATGTGTTTGAAGATGTCAATACCACTTTAGTCTTCTGTATTTTCTGCAACAGACATGACTTGCTTTTTTTTCTTCTTTTTTTTTGTTTTGGAATCTTTTGATACTCTACAAAGGAACAGATCTTTTCATTGTATAGGACAGTTTTTCATCTTTCTGACTCCTCTTCCTTACAGAACCGGATGAAGTCAGAGAACTCACTGTAACTGAAATCACCACTTCCTCTGTTCCTCTGAGCTCCACTGAACCATTAGGAAAAAGCTCCTCCAATACAGTAGAATGGTCAGATGGATCAACTACTCTAAATCCCATTGTGACTAATGAGAGCACGACTATATCTAACCTGACTACTGGTGTCCTGAATAACACAAGTGTCACAGCCATGACAGCAGATAACCAAACTAAAGAAAATAGTGCATTTACCTCCAGTTATACAAGTAAGTAAACATAGAAACCACTTAAAGTTGCTGAGAGATGTGTGCAACAAAATACCTTAAATTAGTCCTATACCTATAAAGGAAATAGTAGAAAATCACGATTTACTTGAACTAAATGAGCCATTTTTCCAAAGAATAACTTAATACCTTACACAATAAATTGAACAAAACTACTGATAACCACTAAGAAGGGTTGGAACATTTTATGAGCATATTTTTTGAATTATCTCTACAACACTGACATTAAAAAGAAACATTAACATTGAAGGATAAATAATAATGTGCCTGAAAAATGTTTAGGTACAAAATATTGTTACTTACAGTATGTACACCATATTTAGATGAATAGATAGACTAAAGATGAATGGATGGATGAATAGACTGAGTTATAGATGAATGCATGTCAAGAGAAATGGGACGTTGGATGGAGACAGATTAAAAAAAGATGGATACATGGTGAGATGGATTGATGGATGGATGTAGAAATGCAGGAGTTATTGGATGGTAAGGGGTGGCTGTGGTGCAGCTGCAGGGCGGTTGACTCCTGATCGGAAGATTTCAGGTTCGATTCCCATCTTGCATTTGCAATTGGTATTTGGTCTTGACCAATATTTGTTTGAAAATTTCAATACCACTTTAGTCTTCTGTATTTTCTGCAACAGACGTGGCTTGATTTGTTTGTTCTGTTTTTGTTTTGGAGACTTTAGTGACTAAGAAGAGAAACAGATGATCTCATTGTATAGGACAGTTTTTTATCTTTCTGACTCCTCTTCCTTACAGAACCGGATGAAGTCAGAGAACTCACTGTAACTGAAATCACCACTTCCTCTGTTCCTCTGAGCTCCACTGAACCATTAGGAAAAAGCTCCTCCAATACAGTAGAATGGTCAGATGGATCAACTACTCTAAATCCCATTGTGACTAATAAGAGCACGACTATATCTAACCTGACTACTGGTGTCCTGAATAACACAAGTGTCACAGCCATGACAGCAGATAACCAAACTAATGAAAATAGTGCATTTACCTCCAGTTATACAAGTAAGTAAACATAGAAACCACTTAAACTTGCTGAGAGATGTGCAACAAAATACCTTAAATTAGTCCTATACCTATGATGGAAATAGTAGAACATCCTGATTTACTTGAACCAAATGAGCCATTTTTTAAAAGAATAACTCAATACCTTACATAATAACTTGAACAAAACTACCGATAATCACTAAGAAGGGTTGGAACATTTTATGAGAATATTTTTTGAATTATCTCTACAACACTGAATTAAAAAGAAACATTAACATTGAAGGATAAATAATAATGTGCCTGAAAAATGTTTAGGTGCAAAATATTGTTCCTTACAGTATGTACACCATATTTAGATGAATAGACAGACTAAAGATGAATGGATGGATGAAAGGATGGATGAATTGATGATTGAATAGACTGAGTTATAGATGAATGCATGTCAAGAGAAATGGGACGTTGGATGAAGACAGATTAAAAAAGATGGATACATGTTGAGATGGATTGATGGATGGATGTAGAAATGCTGGAGTTATTGGATGGTGAGGGGTGGCTGTGGTGCAGCTGCAGGGTGGTTGACTCCTGATCGGAAGATTTCGGGTTCGATTCCCATCTTGCATTTGTCAAAGTGTCCTTGGGCAAGACAGTGAACCCCAAATTGCCTCTGGTAGAAGGTTGGCGTGTTTTTACTTGATCTGTTTGTACATAACAGAGGATTACATATGTTTCAAATTGGTGTTTGGTCTTGACCAAAATGTGCTTGAAGATGTCAATACCACTTTAGTCTTCTGTATTTTCTGCAACAGACATAACTTGATTTGTTTCTTCTGTTTTTGTTTTGGAGACTTTAGTGACTCAGAAGAGAAACAGATGATCTCATTTTTATAGGACAGTTTTTCATCTTTCTGACTCCTCTTCCTTACAGAACCGGATGAAGTCAGAGAACTCACTGTTACTGAAATCACCACTTCCTCTGTTCCTCTGAGCTCCACTGAACCATTAGGACAAAGCTCCTCCAATACAGTAGAATGGTCAGATGGATCAACTACTCTAAATCCCATTGTGACTAATAAGAGCACGACTATATCTAACCTGACTACTGGTGTCCTGAATAACACAAGTGTCACAGCCATGACAGCAGATAACCAAACTAATGAAAATAGTGCATTTACCTCCAGTTATACAAGTAAGTAAACATAGAAACCACTTAAACTTGCTGAGAGATGTGTGAAACAAAATACCTTAAATTAGACCTATACCTATAAAGGAAATAGTAGAAAATCATGATTTACTTGAACCAAATGAGCAATTTTTTCGAAGAATAACTCAATATCTTACACAATAACTTAAACAAAACTACTGATAACCACTAAGAAGAGTTGGAACATTTTATGAGCATATTTTTTGCACAATCTTCAAAACACTGACATTAAATAGAAACATCAGTATTAAAGGATAAATAGTAATGTGCCATAAATTAATGCTTAGGAGAAAAGTATTATGTATGTATAGCAAATTTAGATGGATGGATGAAAGGATGCATACACATAAAGATACGTAGATAAGAGAAGAGATGGATGTTTGTTTAGACGGATGCATGGATGGATGGTTACAGGGTTAGAAAGATGGATGATAAATTGATAGAAGAATAGAATGATGGTTAGATTTATGGATAAATATCAGTATAGATGGATGGATGGAATGGGAAGTGGTTTGTTCAGTGGTTTTATGGATGGATCTAGAATCAAGAGTCTTTTTTATCATTTATGCAGAGCAAAAATGATATTTCTGCCAGTAGCTGTTTGCTAGAAACAAATTAAAGAAAGGATAAAATAAATAAAAGGTGCATTACAGTTAAAAGGTGCAGCAAAAAGGAAGTGGACATTGCACAATAACTAAAGTGCAGCAAAAAGGATGATTGCATAGATTGAGTTATAGATGAATGCATGTCTAGAGAAATGGGTCGTTGGATGGATTCATAGATGAAAAGATGGATACATGATGGATGGATGTAGAAATGCATGAGTTAATGGGTGGTAATTTTTTAACTGCTACTGTTTTATGGTACATTCTCTAGATGAATATGGGCTTGTTTTTATTTGATCTGTTTTGGATATAACAGATGATTACAAATGTTTCAAATTGGTCTTTGGTCTTGACCAATATTTGTTTGAAAATGTCATCCATGGAATAAAATACCACTTTAGTCTTCAGTAATTTCTGCATCAGGCCTGGCTTTTTTGTTTTTGTTTTGGAGACTTTTGTGACTCAGAAGAGAAACAGATGATTTCATTGTATAGGACAGTTTTTCATCTTTCTGACTCCTCTTCCTTACAGAACCGGATGAAGTCAGAGAACTCACTGTTACTGAAATCACCACTTCCTCTGTTCCTCTGAGCTCGACTGAACCATTAGGACAAAGCTCCTCCAATACAGTAGAATGGTCAGATGGATCAACTACTCTAAATCCCATTGTGACTAATAAGAGCACGACTATATCTAACCTGACTACTGGTGTCCTGAATAACACAAGTGTCACAGCCATGACAGCAGATAACCAAACTAAAGAAAATAGTGCATTTACCTCCAGTTATACAAGTAAGTAAACATAGAAACCACTTAAACTTGCTGAGAGATGTGCAACAAAATACCTTAAATTAGTCCTATACCTATGAAGGAAATAGTAGAAAATCATGATTTACTTGAACCAAATGAGCCATTTTTAAAAGAATAACTCAATACCTTACATAATAACTTGAACAAAACTACTGATGACCACTAAGAAGGGTTGGAACATTTTATGAGAATATTTTTTGAATTATCTCTACAACACTGACATTAAAAAGAAACATTAACATTGAAGGATAAATAATAATGTGCCTGAAAAATGTTTAGGTGCAAAATATTGTTCCTTACAGTATGTACACCATATTTAGATGAATAGATAGACTAAAGATGAGTGGATGGATGAATAGACTGAGTTATAGATGAATGCATGTCAAGAGAAATGGGACGTTGGATGGACGTTGGATGGAGACAGATTAAAAAAGATGGATACATGTTGAGATGGATTGATGGATGGATGTAGAAATGCAGGAGTTATTGGATGGTAAGGGGTGGCTGTGGTGCAGCTGCAGGGCGGTTGACTCCTGATCGGAAGATTTCAGGTTCGATTCCCATCTTGCATTTGCAATTGGTATTTGATCTTGACCAATATTTGTTTGAAAATTTCAATACCACTTTAGTCTTCTGTATTTTCTGCAACAGACGTGACTTGATTTGTTTCTTCTGTTTTTGTTTTGGAGACTTTAGTGACTAAGAAGAGAAACAGATCATTTCATTGTATAGGACAGTTTTTCATCTTTCTGACTCCTCTTCCTTACAGAACCGGATGAAGTCAGAGAACTCACTGTAACTGAAATCACCACTTCCTCTGTTCCTCTGAGCTCCACTGAACCATTAGGACAAAGCTCCTCCAATACAGTAGAATGGTCAGATGGATCAACTACTCTAAATCCCATTGTGACTAATAAGAGCACGACTATATCTAACCTGACTACTGGTGTCCTGAATAACACAAGTGTCACAGCCATGACAGCAGATAACCAAACTAATGAAAATAGTGCATTTACCTCCAGTTATACAAGTAAGTAAACATAGAAACCACTTAAACTTGCTGAGAGATGTGTGCATCAAAATACCTTAAATTAGTCCTATACCTATAAAGGAAATAGTAGAAAATCATGATTTACTTGAACCAAATGAGCCATTTTTTCAAAAAATAACTCGATACCTTACATAATAACTTGAACAAAACTACTGATGACCACTAAGAAGGGTTGGAACATTTTATGCGAATCTTTTTTGAATTATCTCTACAACACTGACATTAAAAAGAAACATTAACATTGAAGGATAAATAATAATGTGCCTGAAAAATGTTAGGTGCAAAATATTGTTCCTTACAGTATGTACACCATATTTAGATGAATAGACAGACTAAAGATGAATGGATGGATGAATAGACTGAGTTATAGATGAATGCATGTCAAGAGAAATGGGACGTTGGATGGACGTTGGATGGAGACTGATTAAAAAAAAGATGGATACATGGTGAGATGGATTGATGGATGGATGTAGAAATTCAGGAGTTATTGGATGGTGAGGGGTGGCTGTGGTGCAGCTGCAGGGCGGTTGACTCCTGATCGGAAGATTTCAGGTTCGATTCCCATCTTGCATTTGCAATTGGTATTTGGTCTTGACCAATATTTGTTTGAAAATTTCAATACCACTTTAATCTTCTGTATTTTCTGCATCAGACCTGACATGTTTTTTTTTGTTGTTTTTGTTTTGGACACTTTTGTGACTCAGAAGAAAAACAGATGATTTCATCTATAGGACAGTTTTTCATCTTTCTGACTCCTCTTCCCTACAGAACCGGATGAAGTCAGAGAACTCACTGTAACTGAAATCACCACTTCCTCTGTTCCTCTGAGCTCGACTGAACCATTAGGACAAAGCTCCTCCAATACAGTAGAATGGTCAGATGGATCAACTACTCTAAATCCCATTGTGACTAATAAGAGCACGACTATATCTAACCTGACTACTGGTGTCCTGAATAACACAAGTGTCACAGCCATGACAGCAGATAACCAAACTAATGAAAATAGTGCATTTACCTCCAGTTATACAAGTAAGTAAACATAGAAACCACTTAAAGTTGCTGAGAGATGTGTGAAACAAAATACCTTAAATTAGACCTATACCTATAAAGGAAATAGTAGAAAATCATGATTTACTTGAACCAAATGAGCAATTTTTTCGAAGAATAACTCAATATCTTACACAATAACTTAAACAAAACTACTGATAACCACTAAGAAGAGTTGGAACATTTTATGAGCATATTTTTTGCACAATCTTCAAAACACTGACATTAAATAGAAACATCAGTATTAAAGGATAAATAGTAATGTGCCATAAATTAATGCTTAGGAGAAAAGTATTATGTATGTATAGCAAATTTAGATGGATGGATGAAAGGATGCATACACATAAAGATACGTAGATAAGAGAAGAGATGGATGTTTGTTTAGACGGATGCATGGATGGATGGTTACAGGGGTAGAAAGATGGATGATAAATTGATAGAAGAATAGAATGATGGTTAGATTTATGGATAAATATCAGTATAGATGGATGGATGGAATGGGAAGTGGTTTGTTCAGTGGTTTTATGGATGGATCTAGAATCAAGAGTCTTTTTTATCATTTATGCAGAGCAAAAATGATATTTCTGCCAGTAGCTGTTTGCTAGAAACAAATTAAAGAAAGGATAAAATAAATAAAAGGTGCATTACAGTTAAAAGGTGCAGCAAAAAGGAAGTGGACATTGCACAATAACTAAAGTGCAGCAAAAAGGATGATTGCATAGATTGAGTTATAGATGAATGCATGTCTAGAGAAATGGGTCGTTGGATGGATTCATAGATGAAAAGATGGATACATGATGGATGGATGTAGAAATGCATGAGTTAATGGGTGGTAATTTTTTAACTGCTACTGTTTTATGGTACATTCTCTAGATGAATATGGGCTTGTTTTTATTTGATCTGTTTTGGATATAACAGATGATTACAAATGTTTCAAATTGGTCTTTGGTCTTGACCAATATTTGTTTGAAAATGTCATCCATGGAATAAAATACCACTTTAGTCTTCAGTAATTTCTGCATCAGGCCTGGCTTTTTTGTTTTTGTTTTGGAGACTTTTGTGTCTCAGAAGAGAAACAGATGATTTCATTGTATAGGACAGTTTTTCATCTTTCTGACTCCTCTTCCCTACAGAACCGGATGAAGTCAGAGAACTCACTGTTACTGAAATCACCACTTCCTCTGTTCCTCTGAGCTCCACTGAACCATTAGGACAAAGCTCCTCCAATACAGTAGAATGGTCAGATGGATCAACTACTCTAAATCCCATTGTGACTAATAAGAGCACGACTATATCTAACCTGAGTACTGGTGTCCTGAATAACACAAGTGTCACAGCCATGACAGCAGATAACCAAACTAAAGAAAATAGTGCATTTACCTCCAGTTATACAAGTAAGTAAACATAGAAACCACTTAAACTTGCTGAGAGATGTGCAACAAAATACCTTAAATTAGTCCTATACCTATGAAGGAAATAGTAGAAAATCATGATTTACTTGAACCAAATGAGCCATTTTTAAAAGAATAACTCAATACCTTACATAATAACTTGAACAAAACTACTGATAGGTTTGGAACATTTTATGCGAATCTTTTTTGAATTATCTCTACAACACTGACATTAAAAAGAAACATTAACATTGAAGGATAAATAATAATATGCCTGAAAAATGCTTAGGTGCAAAATATTGTTCCTTACAGTATGTACACCATATTTAGATGAATAGACAGACTAAAGATGAATGGATGGTTGAATAGACTGAGTTATAGATGAATGCATGTCAAGAGAAATGGGACGTTGGATGGAGACAGATTAAAAAAAGATGGATACATGGTGAGATGGATTGATGGATGGATGTAGAAATGCTGGAGTTATTGGATGGTAAGGGGTGGCTGTGGTGCAGCAGCAGGGCGGTTGACTCCTGATCGGAAGATTTCGGGTTCGATTCCCATCTTGCATTTGTCAAAGTGTCCTTGGGCAAGACAGTGAACCCCAGATTGCCTCTGGTACAAGATTGGCGTGTTTTTACTTGATCTGTTTTGTACATAATAGAGGAATACAAATGTTTCAAATTGGTATTTGGTCTTGACCAATATGTGTTTGAAGATGTCAATACCACTTTAGTCTTCTGTATTTTCTGCAACAGACGTGGCTTGATTTTTTTGTTTTTGTTTTGGAGACTCTTGTGACTCAGAAGAGAAACAGATGATTTCATTGTATCGAACAGTTTTCATCTTTCTGACTCCTCTTCCTTACAGAACCGGATAAAGTCAGAAACCTCACTGTTACTGAAATCACCACTTCCTCTATATCTGTGAACTGGACCAAACCATTAGGACAAAGCTCCTACTATGAAGTAGAATGGTCAACTGGATCATATACTCTAAAAGCCAATGTGACTGATGAAAGCATGAATATAACTAACCTGACTGCTGGTGTCCAGTATAACATAAATGTCACAGTCGTGGCAGCAGATAACCAAACTAAAGGACTGATTGCATTTACCTCCAATTATACAAGTAAGTAAACATGGAAACCATTCAAGACTTGCTGAGACTGATATGGGGAAAAAAGTACATTTAATTAGTTCTGGGGTCTGCAACCTTCACCTCTGGAGCCACATGACGTTGTTTCATCCCTCCAGTGTGTCTCTTTGACTTTTAAGAAAAAAACAATAATCAAAATAAATATTGAGTTTATCATTTTAGCAAAAGGTTTAATCTACTGTTAGAGTAGTTTATTTTCAGTAAAAGTTTCAAACATATTTATATCTTGTTCTGCATGACAGTGTCTTGTATTTTTGAGGCAGAAATAACATTTACAGACTTATATTTTTAATTTGATTCTACAATGATGTTGTGATGCTTATGTGCAACAGTAATTCCATTCAATTTTATTTATATAGCCCAAAATCACAAAGGAATTTGCCTCATTGAGCTTCAAAATATAAACAATTGTTAAAAACTAAACAGACTACATAAACTGGTTATCCCTGCCCTTAGACCCTCCCTCCCAGTAAGGAAAAACTCCTAAAAAACCTAAGTCAGGAAAAAAAGAAGAAACCTTACCACATGACTCAGAAAAGAAATTGATTCTTTCCGCGTATAGGACAGTTGTCATCTTTAGGACTCCTCTTCCTTACAGAACCGGATACAGTGAGAGACCTCGCTGTTACTGAAATCACCACTTCCTCTATATCTCTGAGCTGGACCAAACCATTAGGACAAAGCTCCTACTATGCAGTAGAATGGTCAAATGGATCATATACTCTAAATGTCAATGTGACTGATGAAAGCATGAATATAACTAACCTGACTGCTGGTGTCCAGTATAACATAAGTGTCACAGCTGTGGCAGCAGATAACCAAACAAAAGGACACAGTGCATTTTCCTCCAGTTATACAAGTAAGTAAACATGGAAACCATTTAAGACTTGCTGAGACATGACTGCCTCAAAATATTTTGAATTTGTCCATTATCTATATAGAAAATAGAAATAAATTCTCCACATGAACTTGCACAAAAACCTATAATATTAAAGACTACAAAGGGTTGGAACATTTGTTGAAAAAAGGATTTTTACAGCAACAATAAAATAAAAAGAAACATTCAAATCTGAGGATGAAAATGTAACTAAAATAAATGTGTAAGAAGAAAATATTGTTACTTATATTCAGCACATTTGGATAAATACCTGGACGATGGATGGACGGATAGATCGGATGTTGGTTTGATGGCTGGTTTTATTGATGGTTGATGGTTAATGCGATTGAGTCTCAAATGGATTCATGTGTACAGGAATGGGACGTTGGTTGGATGTTAAGATGTAAAGTGATGAAACTGATTAAATGGATGGATGAATGATTGCATGAGTTAATGGATTGTAATTGCTTTACCTGCTACTGTTTTATGGTACATTCATAAGATGAGTGCGGTCTTGTTTTTACTTGATGTTCTTTGGTATGTAAAAGAGAAAAACAAATGTTTCAATTTGGTTATTGGTTTTGACGAAAATATAATTGAAAAGGAGATATATGGAAGAAAATACCAATTTTAGTCTAATGTATTCTCTGCAGATGGCCCTACTTGTTTTTCTGTTTTGATGTCTTTTGTAACTTAGAAGATAGACATATCATTTTAGTGGATAGGGCAGTTTTCATCTTTATAACTCCACTTCCTTACAGAACCAGATAAAGTCACAAACATCACTGTTACTGAAATCACCACTTCCTCTATATCTCTGAGCTGGACCAAACCATTAGGACAAAGCTCCTACTATGAAGTAGAATGGTCAACTGGATCATATACTCTAAAAGCCAATGTGACTGATGAAAGCATGAATATAACTAACCTGACTGCTGGTGTCCAGTATAATATAAGTGTCACAGCCGTGGCAGCAGATAAGCAAACTAAAGGACTGAGTGTGTTTTTCTCCAAATATACAAGTAAGTAAACATGGAAACCATTTAAGACTTGCTGAGAGATGACTGCCTCAAAATATTTTGAATTTGTCCATTATCTATATAGAAAATAGAAATAAATTCTCCACATGAACTTGCACAAAAACCTATAATATTAAAAACTACAAAGAGTTGGAACATTTGTTGAAAAAAGGACTTTTACAGCAACAATAAAATAAAAAGAAACATTAAAATCTGAGGATGAAAATGTAACTAAAATAAATGTGTAAGAAGAAAATAATGTTACTTATATTCAGCACATTTGGATAAATACCTGGACGATGGATGGACGGATAGATCGGATGTTGGTTTGATGGCTGGTTTTATTGATGGTTGATGGTTGATACAATTGAGTTTCAAATGGATTCATGTGTACAGGAATGGGACGTTGGTTGGATGTTAAGATGTAAACTGATTAAATGGATGGATGAATGATTGCATGAGTTAATGGATTGTAATTGTTTTACCTGCTACTGTTTTATGGTACATTCATAAGATGAGTGCGGTCTTGTTCTTACTTGATGTTCTTTGGTATGTAAAAGAGAAAAACAAATGTTTCAATTTGGTTATTGGTTTTGACAGAAATGTAATTGAAAAGGAGATATATGGAAGAAAATACCACTTTTAGTCTAATGTATTCTCTGCAGATGGCCCTACTTGTTTTTTTCTGTTTTGATGTCTTTTGTAACTTATAAGATAGACATATCATTTTAGTGGATAGGGCAGTTTTCATCTTTATAACTCCACTTCCTTACAGAACCGGATAAAGTCAGAAACCTCACTGTTACTGAAATCACCACTTCCTCTATATCTCTGAACTGGACCAAACCATTAGGACAAAGCTCCTACTATGAAGTAGAATGGTCAAATGAATCATATACTCTAAATGCCAATGTGACTGATGGAAGAATGACTATATCTGACCTGACTGCTGGTGTCCAGTATAACATAAATGTCACAGCCGTGGCAGCAGATAAGCAAACAAAAGGACAGAGTGCATTTACCTCCAATTATACAAGTAAGTAAACATGGAAACCATTTAAGACTTGTGAGAGAGATATGGGAAAAAAAGTACATTTAATTAGTTCTGGGGTCTGCAACCTTCACCTCTGGAGCCACATGACATTGTTTTATCCCTCCAGTGTGTCTCTTTGACTTTTAAGAAAAAAACAATAATCAAAATAAATATTGAGTTTATCGTTTTAGCAAAAGGTTTAATCTACTGTTAGAGTAGTTTATTTTCAGTAAAAGTTTCAAATATTTTTATCTCGTTCTGCATGACAGTGTCTCGTATTTTTGAGGCAAAAATAACATTTACAGACTTATATTTTTAATTTGATTCTACATTGATGTTGTGATGTTTATGTGCAACAGTAAAATGAGAAAAAAATGATAAAGGTGCAGCAAAGCCACAGTGATAGAAAATGCCCTGTTTGGGTTGACTTTCTTACATTTTTAATTTAATTTTAACCAATTGCAGCAGGATGATCTTTCTTTAAAACTTTATTTTGACAGAAACATGGATGTACTGTCAAAAGTAACAGGAGTTGTAAAAAACACTAAATATTCAATTGTGTCTTAAAAACAATATTGTGTAAATTCATATTTTACTGGCCACAAAAGCATAAATTAAATGTTTTTTTTCTAAAAGCTGAAAATGGAAGTTTGCTGCTCCGGTTGGGTTTTGATCTGTAAAAAAACTGGGCTAAATGGCTCTAACAGTGTCAAATGTTACATAGTTCAAAATCTATATAGTTAATGTTAGAATTAGTTGAATATCTGTATAGAAAATGATACCAATTCATTTTCTGCATGATCTCAATGAGCCATGTTTCAAAAGGTCGCCACAATGACTTAGATAAAACACAGTTTATGCAAAACTTGAGCAAAAACTGGTGATATTAACCACAAATATGTTTGGAATTCTTTATTAAAACTTGTAAAAATAGATAGAAACTATACAGTGTCCTTAAAATAATAGTCTAATGGGAAAAAAAATGTTTTTCCAATGTAAATCATAACTGAAGAGATGAATAGATTAAAGCATGAAAGAGAGAGAGAAGGCTAGACGAATTGAAAACAAAAATTAAAAATTAATCTATAAATCCATCCATCAAAAAAAAAAATAGATGATGGATATATAGAAAATGATGGAAGGTTGGTTGAATAAAGAAAAAATAGACAAAAAAAGTCATGATGACAGAATAAACAGATGGATGGTTTAATGGGCAATTTTTTACATGGATGGATGGATGATAAAAAGGCTGACATTCATTCTCTACATGAACCCAATGACCAGTGTTTTAATAAATATGCCGCAATGCATTAGACAAAATTTTGCCCTAAAACCGCTGTAATTAACCACTTTGCAGGGTTCTAACCTTTTTATGAAAACTTAGAAAATGATCTCTAGATAAAATAAATTGAAAAGAAATTTTGAAACTGTTGGAAAACCAAGAAATTTGCCAAAAATTAAGTTGTAGAAGAAAAAAATATTACCTAATTAAGTTATTTTTAGATGGATGGATGGAGGGGTTGATAGATGGATGAGTTGTTGGAAGGATAGATGAGTCCATGGATGGATGGTTATCTTTTGACCAGCTACTGCTTTAAGGTAGAGTCCCAGGATGAATGTGGGCTTGATTGGTTTTGTACAAAATGGAGGAAAACAAAAGCCTCTAATTGGTCACTGACCGACTTGTGTTTGAAATTGTCATTGAAAAAAATAGCTTTTTGTTTTTTTTTTCTGCAAAAGCCTGACTTTTTTTTTTGGAGTCTTTTGTGACTCAGAAGAGAGATTGATTATTTCCACGTATAGGACAGTTGTCATCTTTATAACTCCTCTTCCTTACAGAACCGGATACAGTGGGAGACCTCACTGTTACTGAAATCACCACTTCCTCTATATCTCTGAGCTGGACCAAACCATTAGGACAAAGCTCCTACTATGTAGTAGAATGGTCAAATGGATCATATACTCTAAATGCCAATGTGACTGATGAAAGCATGAATATAACTAACCTGACTGCTGGTGTCCAGTATAACATAAGTGTCACAGCCGTGGCAGCAGATAACCAAACTAAAGGACAGAGTGCATTTTCCTCCAGTTATACAAGTAAGTAAACATGGAAACCATTTAAGACTTGCTGAGAGAGATATGTGCAACGAAATACCTTAAATCAGTCCCAGAGTGAACTGTCAAGGATGACATCCATTCTTAACGTGAGGGGAAGCAGATGGGACATGTGAAATTGTAAACTTTGGAAGGGGTAAATTTCGAATCTACAAGGAGAAATTTGGTTTTGTCGCTGTTAAGTTTGAGGAAATTTGAGGTGAACCAGGTTTTTATTTAAGACGGGCAAGAGGAACGGAAGGAAGGACGAAGAGAAGAGTTGGGTGTACTGGACAGATAGAGCTGGGTATCATCAGCGAAACAATGAGAACCAATGTTAAATTTACATGATATATTGCAGAGGGTAGGAGGTAGGTAATGAGGAGAAGGGGACCAAGAACAGAACCTCAAGGAACACTTCAAGAAATGGATGAGGATTGGGATTTAAATGAATTCAGTTGGATAAACTGGGTTTGGCTTGAGAAGTAAGGAATAAACCAATGGAGGGGAATGGACTTCATGCGTGAAAAGAAACATTAAAATTGGAGGATGAAAATGTTCCTAAAATAAATGTTTAAGTTTAAAATAATGTTACTTATGTACAGCATATTTGGACAAATACATGAAACGGGGATGGATGAATGAATGAATGGATGCGTGCATGACTAAAATGAAAGGATGGATAGAATAGATGATGGTTGGATGCATTAAAGGATGGATAGAAATACAGATGTATAGGAAAAGAAAAAGAGGTTTGGTTGGACAGATGGATGGACAGACGTACCTGTTTTTCACCTCGTCTTACCTGCTACTTCTTTATGGTGCATTCTCAAGATGAATGTGTGCTTGTTTTTACTTGATCTGTTTTGTATATAACAGAGGAAAACAAAGTCTTAAAATTGGTCATTGGTCTGGACCAATTTGTGATTGAAAATATCATCCATGAAAGAAAATACCACTTTAGTCTAATGTATTTTCTGCAACAGGCCAGACTTTTTTGGGGGGGATGGGGGGTCTGTTTTGGTGTCTCTTGTGATTCAGAAGACATACATATCAGTTTAGTGTATAGGGTAGTTTTTATCTTTATAACTCCTCTTCCTTACAGAACCGGATAAAGTGAGAGACCTCGCTGTTACTGAAATCACCACTTCCTCTATATCTCTGAGCTGGACCAAACCATTAGGACAAAGCTCCTACTATGAAGTAGAATGGTCAAATGGATCATATACTCTATATGCCAATGTGACTGATGAAAGAATAAATATAACTAACCTCACTGCTGGTGCCCAGTATAACATAAGTGTCACAGCTGTGGCGGAAAATCACAAAACAAAAGGAGAGAGATTCTTCACCTCCAGTTATACAAGTAAGTAAACATCTAAACCTTTTAAGACTTGCTGAGAGAGATATGTGCAACTAACTACATTTAATTAGTTCTGGGGTCTGCAACCTTCACCTCTGGAGCCACATGATGTGTTTTTATCCCTCCAATGTGGCTCTTTGAGTTTTAAGAAAAAAGCCAATAATCAAAATAAATATTGAGTTTATCGTTTTAGCAAAAGGTTCAATCTACTGTCAGAGCAGTTTATTTTCAGTAAAAGTTTCAAACATATTTTTATCTCCTGCTGCAGGACAGTGTCTTGTATTTTTGAGGCAGAAATAACATTTACAGACTTATATTTTTAATTTGATTGTTTATTGATGATGTATAAGAAATGATACAACCTAATTATCTATTTGGACCAAATTAGTAATTTTTTGGATTAAGTTGCCACACTACCTTATAAAAAAACAACTTTCACATAAACTGCTAGTAATAACAACTAAGAAGGGTTGGACTATTTCATGATTTTTTTTAGGATTTCAACAACAACATTGAAAAGAAACATTACAATTAGAGGACAAATTAAAATGTGCCAAATATAAATGTTTGGGGAAAAAATGTTGCTTATGTACAATATTTTTGGATGAATAGATGGACTGAGGTTGGATGGATGAATGGGTGCATGGATAAAGAATGGAAGGATGGATGGATGATGGTGGATGCATTATAAGACTGAAAAATGAATCAATAGATATACAGATGTATCTATAGATGATGGCTGGATGCATGAAAGGATGCATAGATATACTGATGTATAGAAGCAGAGAAAGACGTTTTGTTAGACGGATGCATGGATGGATTGATGAGTCAATGGATGGATGTAGCTGTTTTTCACGTTTTACCTATTACTGTTTTGTGGTACGTTCTCAAGATGAATGAGGGCTTGATTTTAATTGATCTATTTAGTACTTAGGAAATGAATACAGAGGCTTTAAATTGGTAATTGGTCTTGAACAATATTTGCTTATAAAAGTCAGTCATTGAAGAAAATATAACTATTTTTGAGTAGTTTCTGCAACAGGCCAGACTTTTTTTGGGTCTGTTTTGGTGTCTTTTGTGACTCAGAAGACATGCATATATCAGTTTAGTCGCAGGGCTGGCCAACCCTGGTCCTCAAGAGCCTCAACCCTGCCCGTTTTCCAGCCCTCCCTGGACTGCTTGATGCTGACAACCTAAATCAGGTGTGTTCAGCTAATCATTACGTGGAATTACTTGAGTCAGCTAATCAGCAGCAAGCTGGTCAGGGAGAGCTAGAAAACAGGCAGGGTTGAGGCTCTTGAGGACCAGGGTTGGCCAGCCCTGGTTTAGTGTGTAGGGCAATTTTCATCTTTAGGACTCCTCTTCCTTACAGAACCAGATACAGTGAGAGACCTCACTGTTACTGAAATCACCACTTTCTCTATATCTCTGAGCTGGACCAAACCATTAGGACAAAGCTCCTACTATGTAGTAGAATGGTCAAATGGATCATATACTCTAAATGCCAATGTGACTGATGAAAGCATGAATATAACTAACCTGACTGCTGGTGTCCAGTATAATATAAGAGTCACAGCTGTGGCAGCAGATAACCAAACTAAAGGACACAGTGCATTTACCTCCAGTTATACAAGTAAGTAAACATGGAAACCATTTAAGACTTGCTGAGAGAGATATGTGCAACGAAATACCTTAAATCAGTCCCATAGTGAACTGTCAAGGATAACATCCACTCTTAACGTGAGGGGAAGCAGATGGGACATGTGAAATTGTAAACTTTGGAAGGGGTAAATTTAGAATCTACAAGGAGAAATTTGGTTTGGTCGCTGTTGAGTTTGAGGAAATTTAAGGTGAACCAGGTTCTTATTTAAGACGGGCAGGAGGAAAGAGAGGATGGTGGAAGAAAAGAGTTGGGTTTACTGGACAGATAGAGCTGGGTATCATCAGCGAAACAATGAGAACCAATGTTAAATTTACATGGTATATTGCAGAGGGTAGGAGGTAGGCAATGAGGAGAAGGGGACCAAGAACAGAACCTCAAGGAACACTTCAAGAAATGGATGAGGATTGGGATTTAAATGATTTCAGTTGGATAAACTGGGTTTGGCTTAAGAAGTAAGGAGTAAACCAGTGGAGGGGAATGGACTTCATGCATGAAAAGAAACATTGAAATTGGAGGATGAAAATGATCCTAAAATAAATGTTTAGGATCAAAATAATGTTACTTATGTACAGCATATTTGGACAAATACACGGACTGAGGAAGGATGAATGAATGGATGCGTGCATGAATAAAATGAAAGGATGGATAGAATAGATGATGGGTAGATGCATTAAAAGATGGATTGAAATACAGATGTTTAGGAAAAGAAAAAGAGGTTTGGTTGGACAGATGGATGGACAGACGTACCTGTTTTTCATCTCGTTTTACCTTCTACTGCTTTATGGTACATTCTCAAGATGAATGTGTGCTTGTTTTTACTTGATCTATTTGCATATAACAGAGGAAAACAAAGTCTTAAAATTGGTCATTGGTCTGGACCAATTTATGTTTGAAAATATTCATGAAAGAAAATACCACTTTAGTCTAATGTATTTTCTGCAACAGGCCAGACTTTTTTTGGGTCATTTTTGGTGTTTTTTGTGACTCAGAAGACATGCATATATCAGTTTAGTGTATAGGGTAGTTTTCATCTTTAGGACTCCACTTCCTTACAGAACCGGATAAAGTCAGAAACCTCACTGTTACTGAAATCACCACTTCCTCTATATCTCTGAGCTGGACCAAACCATTAGGACAAAGCTCCTACTATGAAGTAGAATGGTCAAATGGATCATATACTCTAAATGTCAGTGTGACTGATGAAAGGTTGAATATAACTAACCTGACTGCTGGTGTCCAGTATAACATAAGTGTCACAGCTGTGGCAGCAGATAACCAAACTAAAGGACTGAGTGTGTTTTTCTCCAAATATACAAGTAAGTAAACATGGAAACCATTTAAGACTTGCTGAGAGATGACTGCTTGAAACTAATTTTGAATTTGTCCAATATCTATAAAGGAAGTAGTGGAAATCAATTCTCTGCATGAACCCATTGAGTTATGTTTCATGAAGTTACCACAATACCTTATACAATAACTAGCACAAAAACTGATAACAATAACAACTAAGAAGGGTTGGAAGAATGTATGACTTTTTTTTCTCCAGGATTTCTACAACAATGACATTAATAATAACAATGTATTTTTTGAAAGTGCCCTTTAACCCTTCCGCTCTCTTTGGGGTCCAGATGACTCCAACCACACATTGATGTGTGATTCCTTCCATGACAAATGTGGACAGGATTTTATGTCTGCTATGGACATTGATGAAACTCAAAAATCAATAATTAAAAAAATTAATTGCACTGTCTTGCGGGGTCCAGATGACCCCACTTTTAATATAAACAAGCCAAGGAGGGCGGAAGGGTTACAAAACTCTAGAACACTGCATGGACTAAAGAAACAATAACATTTCTTTTAGCATTATTTTAAATGATTTCAGTTGGATAAACTGGGTTTGGCTTGAGAAGTAAGGAGTAAACCAATGGGGGGAATGGACTTCATGCGTGAAAAGAAACATTGAAATTGGAGGATGTTAATGTACCTAAAATAAATCTTTAGAAGCAAAATATTGTTACTTATGTACAACATATTTGGACAAATACACGGACAGAAGATGGATGAATGAATAGATGGATAGAATAGATGATGGTTGGATGCATTAAAGGATGGATAGAAATACAGATGTATAGGAAAAGAAAAAGAGGTTTGGTTGGACAGATGGATGGACAGACGTACCTGTTTTTCACCTCGTTTTACCTTCTACTGCTTTATGGTACATTCTCAAGATGAATGTGTGCTTGTTTTTACTTGATTTGTTTTGTATATAACAGAGGAAAACAAAGTCTTAAAATTGGTTATTGATCTGGACCAATTTGTGATTGACAATATCATGCATGAAAGAAAATACCACTTTAGTCTAATGTATTTTCTGCAACAGGCCAGACTTTTTTGGGGTCTGTTTTGGTGTCTTTTGTGACTCAGTAGACATGCATATATCAGTTTAGTGTA
>NC_050517.1:34881824-34883175 GCF_002922805.2 Oryzias melastigma
GGATAAAGTCAGAAACCTCACTGTTACTGAAATCACCACTTCCTCCATATCTCTGAACTGGACCGAACCATTAGGACAAAGCTCCTACTATGAAGTAGAATGGTCAACTGGATCATATACTCTAAAAGCCAATGTGACTGATGAAAGCATGAATATATATAACCTGACTGCTGGTGTCCAGTATAACATAAGTGTCACAGCCGTGGCAGCAGATAATCAAACTAAAGGACTGAGTGCATTTACCTCCAATTATACAAGTAAGTAAACATGGAAACCATGTAAGACTTGCTGAGACTGATATGGGAAAAAAGTACATTTAATTAGTTCTGGGGTCTGCAACCTTCACCTCTGGAGCCACATGACATTGTTTCATCCCTCCAGTGTGTCTCTTTGACTTTTAAGAAAAAAAACAGTAATCAAAATAAATATTGAGTTTATCGTTTTAGCAAAAGGTTTAATCTACTGTTAGAGTAGTTTATTTTCAGCAAAAGTTTCAAACATATTTATATCTTGTTCTGCATGACAGTGTCTTGTATTTTTGAGGCAAAAATAACATTTACAGACTTATAGTTTTAATTTGATTCTACAATGATATTGTGATGTTTATGTTAAACAGTAAAATGAGAAAAAAAAATGATAAAGGTGCAGCAAAGCCACAGTGATAGAAAATGCCCTGTTTGAGTTGACTTTCTTACATTTTTAATTTAATTTTAACCAATTGCAGCAGGATGATCTTTCTTTAAAACTTTATTTTGACAGAAACATGGATGTCCTGTCAAAAGTAACAGGAGTTGTAAAAAACACTAAATATTCAATTGTGTCTTAAAAACAATATTGTGTAAATTCATATTTTTTCGGCCACAAAAGCATAAATTAAATGTTTTTTTTCTAAAAGCTGAAAATGGAAGTTTGCTGCTCCGGTTGGGTTTTGATCTGTAAAAAAACTGGGCTAAATGGCTCTAACAGTGTCAAATGTTACATAGTTCAAAATCTATATAGTTAATGTTAGAATTAGTTGAATATCTGTATAGAAAATGATACCAATTCATTTTCTGCATGATCTCAATTAGCCATGTTTCAAAAGGTCGCCACAATGACTTAGATAAAACACAGTTTATGCAAAAACTTGAGCAACAACTGGTGATATTAACCACAAATATGTTTGGAATTCTTTATTAAAACTTGTAAAATTAGATAGAAACTATACAGTGTCCTTAAAATAATAGTCTAATGGAAAAAAAAAATGTTTTTCCAATGTAAATCATAACTGAAGAGATGAATAGATTAATTAAAGCATGAAAGAGAGAGAGAAGGCTAGACGAATTGAAAACAAAAATTAAAAATTAATCTA
>NC_050517.1:34883696-34937397 GCF_002922805.2 Oryzias melastigma
CCAGTATAACATAAGTGTCACAGCCGTGGCAGCAGATAACCAAACAAAAGGACACAGTGCATTTACCTCCAGTTATACAAGTAAGTAAACATGGTAACCATTTAAGACTAGATGACAGATGTGTCCAACAAAATATTTTTTACTTGTCCATTATCTATATAGAAAATAGAAATAAATTCTCCACATGAACTTGCACAAAAACCTATAATATTAAAAACTAGTAAGGGTTGGAACATTTGTTGAAAAAAGGATTTTTACAGCAACAATAAAATAAAAAGAAACATTCAAATCTGAGGATGAAAATGTGACTAAAATAAATGTGTAAGAAGAAAATATTGTTACTTATATTCAGCACATTTGGATAAATATCTGGACGATGGATGGACGGATAGATCGGATGTCGGTTTGATGGCTGGTTTTATTGATGGTTGATGGTTGATACGATTGAGTTTCAAATGGATTCATGTGTACAGGAATGGGACGTTGGTTGGATGTTAAGATGTAAATTGATGAAATTGATGAAATGGATGGATGAATGATTGCATGAGTTAATGGATTGTAATTGTTTTACCTGCTACTGTTTTATGGTACATTCATAAGATGAGTGCGGTCTTGTTCTTACTTGATGTTTTTTGGTATGTAAAAGAGAAAAACAAATGTTTCAATTTAGTTATTGGTTTTGACAAAAATGTAATTGAAAAGGAGATATATGGAAGAAAATACCACTTTTAGTCTAATGTATTGTCTGCAGATGGCCCTACTTGTTTTTTTCTGTTTTGATGTCTTTTGTAACTTATAAGATAGACATATCATTTTAGTGGATAGGGCAGTTTTCATCTTTATAACTCCACTTCCTTACAGAACCGGATAAAGTCAGAAACCTCACTGTTACTGAAATCACCACTTCCTCTATATCTCTGAACTGGACCAAACCATTAGGACAAAGCTCCTACTATGAAGTAGAATGGTCAAATGGATCATATACTCTAAAAGCCAGTGTGACTGATGAAAGAATGAATATAACTAACCTGACTGCTGGTTTCCAGTATAACATAAGTGTCACAGCCGTGGCAGCAGATAAGCAAACTAAAGGACACAGTGCATTTACCTCCAGTTATACAAGTAAGTAAACATGGAAACCAATTAAGACTTGCTGAGAGAGATATTTGCAACGAAATACCTTAAATCAGTCCCAGAGTGAACTGTCAAGGATGACATCCACTCTTAACCTGAGCGGAAGCAGATGGGACATGTGAAATTCGAAACTTTGGAAGGGGTGAATTTCCAATCTACAAGGAGAAATTTGGTTTTGTCGCTGTTAAGTTTGAGGAAATTTAAGGTGAACCAGGTTTTTATTTAAGACGGGCAAGAGGAAAGGGAGGAAGGTGGAAGAGAAGAGTTGGGTTTACTGGACAGATAGAGCTGGGTATCATCAGCGAAACAATGAGAACCAATGTTAAATTTACATGATATATTGCAGAGGGTAGGAGGAAGGTAATGAGGAGAAGGGCACCAAGAACAGAACCTCAAGGAACACTTCAAGAAATGGATGAGGATTGGGATTTAAATGATTTCAGTTGGATAAACTGGGTTTGGCTTGAGAAGTAAGGAGTAAAAGAAAGGGGGGAACGGACTGCATGCATGAAAAGAAACATTGAAACTGGAGGATGAAAATGTTCCTAAAATAAATGTTTAGGATCAAAATAATGTTACTTATGTACAGCATATGGACAAATACATGAACTGAGGATGGATGAATGAATGGATGCGTGCATGAATAAAATGAAAGGATGGATAGAATAGATGATGGGTAGATGCATTAAAGGATGGATAGAAATACAGATGTATAGGAAAAGAAAAAGAGGTTTGGTTGGACAGATGGATGGATAGACATAGCTGTTTTTCACCTTGTTTTACCTAATACTGCTTTATGGTACATTCTCAAGATGAATGTGTGCTTGTTTTTACTTGATCTGTTTTGTATATAACAGAGGAAAACAAAGTCTTAAAATTGGTCATTGGTCTGGACCAATTTGTGGTTGAAAATATCATCCATGAAAGAAAATACCACTTTAGTCTAATGTATTTTCTGCAACAGGCCAGACTTTTTTTGGGTCATTTTTGGTGTCTTTTGTGACTCAGAAGACATGCATATCAGCTTAGTGTGTAGGGCAGTTTTCATCTTTAGGACTCCTCTTCCTTACAGAACCAGATACAGTGAGAGACCTCACTGTTACTGAAATCACCACTTCCTCTATATCTCTGAGCTGGACCAAACCATTAGGACAAAGCTCCTACTATGAAGTAGAATGGTCAAATGGATCATATACTCTAAATGCCAATGTGACTGATGAAAGAATGAATATAACTAACCTGACTGCTGGTGTCCAGTATAACATACGTGTCACAGCCGTGGCAGCAGATAACCAAACTAAAGGACACAGTGCATTTACCTCCAGTTATACAAGTAAGTAAACATGGAAACCATTTAAGACTTGCTGAGAGAGATATGTGCAACGAAATACCTTAAATCAGTCCCAGAGTGAACTGTCAAGGATGACATCCATTCTTAACGTGAGGGGAAGCAGATGGGACATGTGAAATTGGAAACTTTGGAAGGGGTGAATTTCGAATCTACAAGGAGAAATTTGGTTTTGTCGCTGTTAAGTTTGAGGAAATTTAAGGTGAACCAGGTTTTTATTTAAGACGGGCAAGAGGAAAGGGAGGAAGGTGGAAGAGAAGAGTTGGGTTTACTGGACAGATAGAGCTGGGTATCATCAGCGAAACAATGAGAACCAATGTTAAATTTACATGATATATTGCAGAGGGTAGGAGGTAGGTAATGAGGAGAAGGGGACCAAGAACAGAACCTCAAGGAACACTTCAAGAAATGGATGAGGATTGGGATTTAAATGATTTCAGTTGGATAAACTGAGTTTGGCTTGAGAAGTAAGGAGTAAACCAATGGGGGGAATGGACTTCATGCGTGAAAAGAAACATTGAAACTGGAGGATGAAAATGTACCTAAAATAAGTGTTTAGGATTGAAATAATGTTACTTATGTACAGCATATTTGGACAAATACATGGACTAGGGATGGATGGTTGAAAGGATGGATAGAATAGATGATGGTTGGATGCATTAAAGGATGGATAGAAATACAGATGTATAGGAAAATAAAAAGAGGTTTGGTTGGACAGATGGATGGATAGACGTACCTTTTTTTCACCTCGTTTTACCTGCTACTTCTTTATGGTACATTCTCAAGATGAATGTGTGCTTGTTTTTACTTGATCTGTTTTGTATATAACAGAGGAAAACAAAGTCTTAAAATTGGTCATTGGTCTGGACCAATTTGTGCTTGAAAATATCATTCATAAAAGAAAATACCACTTTAGTCTAATGTATTTTCTGCAACAGGCCAGACTTTTTTTTGGGTCATTTTTGGTGTCTTTTATGACTCAGAAGACATGCATATCAGTTTAGTGTATAGGGTAGTTTTCATCTTTAGGACTCCTCTTCCTTACAGAACCAGATAAAGTGAGAGACCTCGCTGTTACTGAAATCACCACTTCCTCTATATCTCTGAGCTGGACCGAACCATTAGGACAAAGCTCCTACTATGAAGTAGAATGGTCAAATGGATCATATACTCTAAATGTCAATGTGACTGATGAAAGGTTGAATATAACTAACCTGACTGCTGGTGTCCAGTATAACATAAGTGTCACAGCCGTGGCAGCAGATAACCAAACTAAAGGGAACAGTGCATTTACCTCCAGTTATACAAGTAAGTAAACATGGAAACCATTTAAGACTTGCTAAGAGATATTTGCAACAAAATACCTTAAAGCAGTCCCTTATCTATATACGAAATGATACAAACTAATTATCTACTTAGATCAAATGATTAATTTTTCAATAAAGTTGCCACACTACTTTACAAAACAACTTGCACATAAATTTCTAGTAATAACAGCCAAGAAGATTTGGGACATTTCATGATTTTTTTATGACTTCAACAACAACAAAATTAAAAAGAAACATTACAGTTAGAGGTCAAATGAAAATGTGCGTAATATAATTGTTTAGGAGAAAAAAACTGTTTCTTATGTACAATATTTTTGGAGGAATAGATGGACTGAGGTTGGATGGATGAATTGGTGCATGGATAAAGAATGGAACGATGGATGGATGATGGTGGATGCATTGTAAGACTGAAAAATGATTCAATAGATATACAGATGTATCTATAGATGATGGCTGGATGCATGAAAGGATGCATAGATATACTGATGTATAGAAGCAGAGAAAGACGTTTTGTTAGACGGATGCATGGATGGATTGATGAGTCGATGGATGGATGTATCTGTTTTTCACGTTTTACCTATTACTGTTTTGTGGTACGTTCTCAAGATGCATGAGGGCTTGATTTTAATTAATCTATTTAGTACTTAGGTAATGAATACAGAGGCTTTAAATTGGTAATTGGTCTTGAACAATATTTGTTTATAAAAGTCAGTCATTGAAGAAAATGTAACTATTTTTGCGTATTTTCTGCAAAAGCTCCGACTTGGTTGTTTTTAGTTTGTTTTAGTGTCTTTTGTGACTCAGTAGACATGCATATATCAGTTTAGTGTATAGGGCAGTTTTCATCTTTAGGACTCCTCTTCCTTACAGAACCGGATAAAGTCACAAACATCACTGTTACTGAAATCACCACTTCCTCTATATCTCTGAGCTGGACCAAACCATTAGGACAAAGCTCCTACTATGTAGTAGAATGGTCAAATGGATCATATACTCTAAATGCCAATGTGACTGATGAAAGCATGAATATAACTAACCTGACTGCTGGTGTCCAGTATAACATAAGTGTCACAGCCGTGGCAGCAGATAACCAAACTAAAGGACACAGTGCATTTTCCTCCAGTTATACAAGTAAGTAAACATGGAAACCATTTAAGACTTGCTGAGAGAGATATTTGCAACGAAATACCTTAAACCAGTCCCAGAGTGAACTGTCAAGGATGACATCCATTCTTAACGTGAGGGGAAGCAGATGGGACATGTGAAATTGGAAACTTTGGAAGGGGTGAATTTCGAATCTACAAGGAGAAATTTGGTTTTGTCGCTGTTAATTTTGAGGAAATTTAAGGTGAACCAGGTTTTTATTTAAGACGGGCAGGAGGAAAGGGAGGAAGGTGGAAGAGAAGAGTTGGGTTTACTGGACAGATAGAGCTGGGTATCATCAGCGAAACAATGAGAACCAATGTTAAATTTACATGATATATTGCAGAGGGTAGGAGGTAGGTAATGAAGAGAAGGGGACCAAGAACAGAACCTCAAGGAACACTTCAAGAAATGGATGAGGATTGGGATTTAAATGATTTCAGTTGGATAAACTGGGTTTGGCTTGAGAAGTAAGGAATAAACCAATGGAGGGGAATGGACTTCATGCGTGAAAAGAAACATTGAAACTGGAGGATGAAAATGTTCCTAAAATAAATGTTCAGAAGCAAAATAATGCTACTTATGTACAGCATATGGACAAATACATGAACTGAGGATGGATGAATGAATAGATGGATAGAAAAGATGATGGTTGGATGCATTAAAGGATGGATAGAAATACAGATGTATAGGAAAATAAAAAGAGGTTTGGTTGGACAGATGG
Source organism: Oryzias melastigma (assembly GCF_002922805.2). Lineage (NCBI taxonomy): Eukaryota > Metazoa > Chordata > Actinopteri > Beloniformes > Adrianichthyidae > Oryzias > Oryzias melastigma. The sequence goes on from NC_050517.1 coordinate 34,889,374, forward strand.
ATGGATAGACGTACCTTTTTTTTTTACCTCGTTTTACCTGCTACTGCTTTATGGTGCATTCTCAAGATGAATGTGTGCTTGTTTTTACTTGATCTGTTTTGTATATAACAGAGGAAAACAAAGTCTTAATATTGGTCATTGGTCTGGACCAATTTGTGTTTAAAAATATCATCCATGAAAGAAAATACCACTTTAGTCTAATGTACTTTCTGCTACAGGCCAGACTTTTTTTGGGACATTTTTGGTGTCTTTTATGACTNAATACCTTAAATCAGTCCCAGAGTGAACTGTCAAGGATGACATCCCTTCTTAACGTGAGGGGAAGCAGATGGGACATGTGAAATTGGAAACTTTGGAAGGGGTGAATTTAGAATCTACAAGGAGAAATTTGGTTTTGTCGCTGTTAAGTTTAAGGAAATTTAAGGTGAACCAGGTTTTTATTTAAGACAGGCAAGAGGAAAGGGAGGAAGATGGAAGAGAAGAGTTGGGTTTACTGGACAGATAGAGCTGGGTATCATCAGCGAAACAATGAGAACCAATGTTAAATTTACATGATATATTGCAGAGGGTAGGAGGTAGGTAATGAGGAGAAGGGGACCAAGAACAGAACCTCAAGGAACACTTCAAGAAATGGATGAGGATTGGGATTTAAATGATTTCAGTTGGATAAACTGGGTTTGGCTTGAGAAGAAAGGAATAAACCAATGGGGGGAATGGACTTCATGCGTGAAAAGAAACATTGAAACTGGAGGATGAAAATGTACCTAAAATAAATGTTTAGGATCAAAATAATGTTACTTATGTACAGCATATTTGGACAAATACATGGACTGAGGATGGATGAATGAATGGATGCCTGCATGAATAAAATGAAAGGATAGATAGAATAGATGATGGGTAGATGCATTAAAGGATGGATAGAAATACAGATGTATAGGAAAAGAAAAAGAGGTTTGGTTGGAAAGATGGATGGATAGACGTACCTGTTTTTCACCTCGTTTTACCTGCTACTTCTTTATGGTACATTCTCAAGATGATTGTGTGCTTGTTTTTACTTGATCTGTTTTGTATATAACAGAGGAAAACAAAGTCTTAAAATTGGTCATTGGTCTGGACCAATTTGTGTTTGAAAATATCATCCATGAAAGAAAATACCACTTTAGTCTAATGTATTTTCTGCAACAGGCCAGACTTTTTTTGGGTCATTTTTGGTGTCTTCTGTGACTCAGAAGACATGCATATCAGTTTAGTGTGTAGGGCAGTTTTCATCTTTAGGACTCCTCTTCCTTACAGAACCAGATAAAGTGAGAGACCTCACTGTTACTGAAATCACCACTTCCTCTATATCTCTGAGCTGGACCGAACCACTAGGACAAAGCTCCTACTATGAAGTAGAATGGTCAAATGGATCATATACTCTAAATGCCAATGTGACTGATGAAAGGCTGAATATAACTAACCTGACTGCTGGTGTCCAGTATAATATAAGTGTCACAGCCGTAGCAGCAGATAATCAAACTAAAGGACACAGTGCATTTACCTCCAGTTATACAAGTAAGTAAACATGGAAACCATTTAAGACTTGCTAAGAGATATTTGCAACGAAATACCTTAAATCAGTCCCATATCTACATACGAAATGATACAAACTAATTGTCTTCTTAGATCAAATGAGTAATTTTTCAATAAAGTTGCCACACTACTTTACAAAACAACTTGCACATAAATTGCTAGTAATAACAACCAAGAAGAGTTGGGACATTTCATGATTTTTTTATGATTTCTACAACAACAACTTTAAAAAGAAACATTACAGTTAGAGGTCAAATGAAAATGTGCGTAATATAATTGTTTAGGGAAAAAAAACTGTTTCTTATGTACAATATTTTTGGATGAATAGATGGACTGAGGTTGGATGGATGAATTGGTGCATGGATAAAGAATGGAACGATGGACGGATGATGGTGGATGCATTATAAGACTGAAAGATGATTCAATAGATATACAGATGTATCTATAGATGATGGCTGAATGCATGAAAGGATGCATAGATATACTGATGTTTAGAAGCAGAGAAAGACGTTTTGTTAGACGGATGCATGGATGGATTGATGAGTCGATGGATGGATGTATCTGTTTTTCACGTTTTACCTATTACTGTTTTGTGGTACGTTCTCAAGATGCATGAGGGCTTGATTTTAATTAATCTATTTAGTAATTAGGTAATGAATTCAGAGGCTTTAAATTGGTAATTGATCTTGAACAATATTTGTTTATAAAAGTCAGTCATTGAAGAAAATGTAACTATTTTTGCGTATTTTCTGCAAAAGCCCTGACTTGGTTGTTTTTAGTTTGTTTTAGTGTATTTTATGACTCAGAAGACATGCATATATCAGTTTAGTGTATAGGGCAGTTTTCATCTTTAGGACTCCTCTTCCTTTCAGAACCGGATAAAGTCAGAAACCTCACTGTTACTGAAATCACCACTTCCTCTATATCTCTGAGCTGGACCGAACCATTAGGACAAAGCTCCTACTATGTAGTAGAATGGTCAAATGGATCATATACTCTAAATGCCAATGTGACTGATGAAAGGTTGAATATAACTAACCTGACTGCTGGTGTCCAGTATAACATACGTGTCACAGCCGTGGCAGCAGATAATCAAACTAAAGGACTGAGTGTGTTTTTCTCCAAATATACAAGTAAGTAAACGTGGAAACCATTTAAGACTTGCTGAGAGATGACTGCTTGATACTAATTTTGAATTTGTCCAATATCTATAAAGGAAGTAGTGGAAATTTAATTCTCTGCATGAACCCATTGAGTCATGTTTCATAAAGTTACCACAATACCCTATACAATAACTAGCACAAAAACTGCTAACAATAACAACTAAGAAGGGTTGGAAGAATATATGACTTTTTTTTTTCCAGGATTTCTACAACAATGACATTAATAATAACAATGTATTTTTTGAAAGTGCCCTTTAACCCTTCCGCTCTCTTTGGGGTCCAGATGACACCAACCACATTTCGATGTGTGATTCCTGTCAAGACAAATGTGGACAGGATTTAATGTCTTCTATGGACATTGATGAAACTCAAAAATCAATGATTAAAAAAATTAATTGCACTGTCATGTGGGGTCCAGATGACCCCACTTTTAATGTAAACATGCCAAGGAGGGTGGAAGGGTTAAAACACTCTAGAACACTGCATGGACTAAAAAAACAATAACATTTATTTTAGCATTATTTTAAATGATTTCAGTTGGATAAACTGGGTTTGGTTTGAGAAGAAAGGAGTAAACCAATGGAGGGGAATGGACTTCATGCGTGAAAAGAAACATTGAAATTGGAGGATGTTAATGTACCTAAAATAAATCTTTAGAAGCAAAATAATGTTACTTATGTACAACATATTTGGACAAATACACGGACTAAGGATGGATGAATGAATAGATGGATAGAATAAATGATGGTTGGATGCATTAAAGGATGAATAGAAATAAAGGTGTATAGGAAAAGCAAAAGAGGTTTGGTTGGACAGATGGATGGACAGACGTACCTGTTTTTCACCTCGTTTTACCTTCAACTGCTTTATAGTACATTCTCAAGATGAATGTGTGCTTGTTTTTACTTGATCTGTTTTGTATATAACAGAGGAAAACAAAGTCTTAAAATTGGTCATTGGTCTGGACCAATTTGTGTTTGAAAATATCATCCATGAAAGAAAATACCACTTTAGTCTAATGTATTTTCTGCAACAGGCCAGACTTTTTTTGGGTCATTTTTGGTGTCTTTTGTGACTCAGAAGACATGCATATATCAGTTTAGTGTGTAGGGCAGTTTTCATCTTTAGGACTCCTCTTCCTTACAGAACCAGATAAAGTGAGAGACCTCACTGTTACTGAAATCACCACTTCCTCTATATCTCTGAGCTGGACCGAACCATTAGGACAAAGCTCCTACTATGAAGTAGAATGGTCAAATGGATCATATACTCTAAATGTCAATGTGACTGATGAAAGGTTGAATATAACTAACCTGACTGCTGGTGTCCAGTATAACATAAGTGTCACAGCCGTGGCAGCAGATAACCAAACTAAAGGACACAGTGCATTTACCTCCAGTTATACAAGTAAGTAAACATGGAAACCATTTAAGACTTGCTGAGAGAGATATGTGCAACGAAATACCTTAAATCAGTCCCAGAGTGAACTGTCAAGGATGACATCCATTCTTAACGTGAGGGGAAGCAGATGGGACATGTGAAATTGGAAACTTTGGAAGGGGTGAATTTCCAATCTACAAGGAGAAATTTGGTTTTGTCGCTGTTAAGTTTGAGGAAATTTAAGGTGAACCAGGTTCTTATTTAAGACGGGCAAGAGGAAAGAGAGGATGGTGGAAGAAAAGAGTTGGGTTTACTGGACAGATAGAGCTGGGTATCATCAGCGAAACAATGAGAACCAATGTTAAATTTACATGATATATTACAGAGGGTAGGAGGAAGGTAATGAAGAGAAGGGGACCAAGAACAGAACCTCAAGGAACACTTCAAGAAATGGATGAGGATTGGGATTTAAATGATTTCAGTTGGATAAACTGGGTTTGGCTTGAGAAGTAAGGAGTAAACCAGTGGAGGGGAACGGACTTCATGCGTGAAAAGAAACATCGAAACTGGAGGATGAAAATGTTCCTAAAATAAATGTTTAGGATCAAAATAATGTTACTTATGTACAGCATATGGACAAATACATGAACTGAGGATGGATGAATGAATGGATGCGTGCATTAATAAAATGAAAGGATGGATAGAATAGATGATGGGCAGATGCATTAAAGGATGGATAGAAATACAGATGTATAGGAAAAGAAAAAGAGGTTTGGTTGGACAGATGGATGGACAGATGTACCTGTTTTTCACCTCGTCTTACCTGCTACTTCTTTATGGTACATTCTCAAGATGAATGTGTGCTTGTTTTTACTTGATTTGTTTTGTATAGAACAGAGGAAAACAAAGTCTTAAAATTGGTCATTGGTCTGGACCAATTTGTGTTTGAAAATATCATCCATGAAAGAAAATACCACTTTAGTCTAATGTATTTTCTGCAACAGGCCAGACTTTTTTTGGGTCATTTTTGGTGTCTTCTGTGACTCAGAAGACATGCATATATCAGTTTAGTGTGTAGGGCAGTTTTCATCTTTAGGACTCCTCTTCCTTACAGAACCAGATAAAGTGAGAGACCTCACTGTTACTGAAATCACCACTTCCTCTATATCTCTGAGCTGGACCGAACCATTAGGACAAAGCTCCTACTTTGTAGTAGAATGGTCAAATGGATCATATACTCTAAATGTCAATGTGACTGATGAAAGGTTGAATATAACTAACCTGACTGCTGGTGTCCAGTATAACATAAGAGTCACAGCTGTGGCAGCAGATAATCAAACTAAAGGACCGAGTTTGTTTACCTCCAAATATACAAGTAAGTAAACATGGAAACCATTTAAGACTTGCTGAGAGATGACTGCCTCAAAATATTTTGAATTAGTCCAATATCTCTAAAGAAAGTAATAGTAATTAATTCTCCACATGATCCCAATGAGCCACGTTTCAATAGAGTTGTCACAATCTCTTAGGTAAAAGGCTTATTTTTTTTCAAAAACATGTAAAAGAACTGATTATCTAAACTACAAATATGTTTGGAATTATTTTGGGAAAACCTTTAAACTAGTCTTTAGAACAATGAAACCAAAAAAGAAATGTTCAGAAAGTCAATAAAAAAGATAAAATGCCCCTAAAATAATGGTCTACTAGAAAAAATTAAATAAATGAATGGATAGAAGATAGTTTTGACGTTGGACGGATAAATAAATTCTTAATGGACTCATAGATATGAATCTATATCAATCCATCCCACAAAAGCTGGATGTATAGATGGATTTATGATTGGATATAGGGTCAGTTGGATAGATCATAAAGGGAAAAACAGATGGTTGGATAGTAGAGTAAATAGATGGATGGATGCTTTGATGGACACTTTTTAAAATGGGTCAGTTTATAAATGAATGGATGGCAATTCCTGCTACTGCTTTATTGTACATTTCCATAATGAATGGGCGCTTGTGTTTAATATAGTCAGTCATTGAAGAAAATCAAGAACTTTTTTGTGTATTTTTTGCATGGTTGTTTTTGTTTGTTTTGAAGTATTTTGTGACTCTGAAGTCAAAAAGATCATTTTAGTGTATAGGGCAGTTTTTATCTAAATGACTCCTTCTTCTTACAGAACCGGATAAAGTGAGAGACCTCACTGTTACTGAAATCACCACTTCCTCTATATCCCTGAGCTGGACCGAACCATTAGGACAAAGCTCCTACTATGAAGTAGAATGGTCAAATGGATCATATACTCGGAATGTCAGTTTGGCAAAGAAGAGCAAGACTATATCTAACCTGACTGCTGGTGTCCAGTATAACATAAGTGTCACAGCCGTGGCAGCAGATAACCAAACTAAAGGACTGAGTGTGTTTGCCTCCAATTATACAAGTAAGTAAACATGGAAACCACTTTAGTCTTGTTGTTAGATGTGTGCAACTAAATACCTGTACAGAGTGACACAAATGAAGAATGAAGAGAAATGTGTCAGAGAAAAAGTCACACAAGTAATACATAACCCCAAAATAATTAGAAATACAAATATAAACCATCTACTTGTATCTCATTGTTCTGATAATTAACACAATAACATGTGTAACAATTTGTGGTAACTTTTAGCAATAACTTTCACAAATCATTTAATTTTGACCACTAACCAAGTCACTAAAGGTAGTGTCACAACTGTGGTTGCAGATGACTAACCAGAAGGAGAAAATGTGGTTCTTTGCTGTTATTTTTGAGTTAATTTGTGAAAATTCAAAGCTTTTTTTTTCTTCTTGTACCCGGAAACAGATTTATAAATTGCAAGTATCAAAGCTGTTCTTTAATCAAAATAGGTTAAAACTCTGTAACTTTTAATTTTTGTTAATCAGTAGAAGTGAATAATTTTAACTTATGTGTTTACATTCCAGTATACAATGAAATATCCTTATCACTTTAAGGAGTAACAAAGACTTTTTTGCAGATGACGTTGTGTTTTTTGTTTCATAATTTTTCACTGTTTTGTAGATCCAGGAAAAATTCTGAATCTGATTTCATCTGTCACCACAACCTCAATCTCTTTGAACTGGACTCCCCCCTCGGGTTATGTGTTATCTTACAAAGTGGAATGGTTTAAAAGTGACAGTCACCCAAGTACCATCTTTGTAGTGGAGCCGTGGGCTTTGCTGTCAGGTCTGATACCCGGCTCCTCCTACAATATTACAATTACTGCTGTTGCCAGAGACAATGCAACTCTAGGAGAGTCTTACAGCATCACGAATGTCACGGGTAAGCCAAAAGTTTATGGAGATGACCTCTTTTAAATATGTGAAATGTATTAAAATTGGACTATGAATACATACTGATTGAATTCTCCATTTCTCACATATATTTTTTCTTTCTGTGTTTTCAGAGCCTGACATAGTCAAAAATCTCAGCATTGTTTTTGTTACAACCACATCCGTGTCTTTATCATGGGATAAACCAGAGGGCAATGCTAACTCGTACATCGTCAGATGGAATTCAACAAAAGGAAACTCCAATCAAGCGAACACTGTTCCTTCATCTTACAACATTACTAACTTAACTCCTGGAGTGCTGTATGACATTTCCGTGGTGGCTGTGGCTGTAAATGAGGGGAAGAAAACCTTCACAAAAACCTTCACAAGTGGGTTCATAGATTCAGAAAACCTTTTAAAATCTTTGAAATCAAGCAATTTAAAGACATTTAGTAATCTGCTTTTTTATATGTTGCTATTTGCTAAACTTTTACAGAAACTAAACTTTATTCAACTTTTTACACCTAAATTCCTGCAGCCACAACTTGTTTAGGAAAGAACTCAAATCTCATCTTCTCTTTTTAACTAAACAGGGTCTGAAAACCCTCAGAATATTACAGTTACAGCCAGAGGGACTCGCTACCTAAACATCAGCTGGAGTTTGTTGAAAGGAGAGTTTGCCTATTTTGAGGTGAAGATTTCAAACACAGAGCTAAATTGGAACAAAACCATCAACACATCTGCCCAGGCAGCATATTTCACAGATTTAAATCCTGGGAGACTCTATCATGTCATCGTGACCACTGTGGTTGGGGACTTCAGGAGCCCGTCTGTTGATTCTTCGTTTGCCACTGGTGAGTTCAAACGTTCCTCTGTGTCTGGGAAAGCCCACCTCCATATGAATGACCTCAGAGTCAGAGAACAACGTGCTCAGATACTCTAACGGTTCAAAGAACATTAAAGCCTTTGCTAGGGGAGGGGTGCTGGACTCGTTACATTTTTGCTTAATGTGGTTTTAGCCAAAGTATATTTTGTTGTGAAATAAAAAATAGTGATAAAAACATAACACTTTATAACATTTTCTCTTTTTTAATGGGATAATATTAATCTTGTACTTGTAAGAGAAAATGCAGCATAGCCAAAAAAGAAAATCAAACTATCCTGACCCCCCCTTCCCTGAATTGATGATGAAAGAAACAAAATGCTGAGAATAAATTATCTAAAATGATGACTACAACTGTTTCCCTAAATGTGTTAGAAGTGGTCATTTTATCATAAAAGGACAGTCCCAGCTTCAAGCTGAGTTTCAATTTTACATATTTAAAACTATCAAAATTGTCAAAAAAACACAATGTTGCACTAAGAAAAGTTGCATTACCTTTAATAATGCTTGAGTGAATGCTTTTTGCTGAATCTGCTAAAGAAATTAACTGTAATTACTGAAGAGATTTGCTACAAAAGAAATGCTAAAGCTATTTGCATACTGCTAAAATTGCTTAAGGAGTTAAAGTTGCAGAAATTGTACCATAATAAGTACACAAAGAATTAGAAGAATTTCTTTAAAAATAGAAAAAATTCTGTAAAATGAAAAAATGCGTAAAGGTATGAACTGTGAATTAGCCCAAAACCTCAGTAGATGCCAAATTAGCCGAAAAAAGTTAGCATTATGCTCAAATGTTAGCTTACTTCTAAAAAAGACGAAAAATCCGTAGTAGGTGCCAAATAAGCCAAAAAGCTAGCATGTTGCTAACATATATTAGCTTATCTCAAAATTAGCCCTTAAAACCTCAGTAGCATTGATGTCCAAAACAAGCTGAAAATTATGAAACCACACTTGCATGGGCTTTAAACTGCGCAAAGATTTAAAGAATTGCATGAAAAAAATTGCATAAAATTGTAAATACTTGCGTAATATTTCAAAATTTGTGGAATTTTAACAATGACAAAAGAACAAGCATGAATTTGCTAAACATGCTGAATGTTTTTAATTGCATAAATTTAAAAAAATCCAATTTATTACAATGGGGCTAAAACATCGCATAAACTGCATAACATCGCAAAAACCGTGAAGTTTACAAATACCAAAAATACAAGCAAGTCCTTAACCAGATGAACGTTTTGATACCAAAATGTGTTTTTTTCATGCCAAAAAACGTACAGAAGAGAAATAAATTATAAGAAGGAGAAACAGAATCACTGTAGTGTGAATGCTTACAAAGCTTACAAAGCATTCACACAATTACACACCAGCTATGTGGAAGCAGCTTTGGAGAGACTTTGGGAAATGGTGGTTGGTGATTTTACAGAGGAGCTGCAGATCCAACAATTCAATATGATACGTTCAACTTTCTATGAGCTGTGATGCTGTAGGACCTCTTGCAGCGCCCGCTAAGCATGGTATCCGGTTGTTGTTTATGTTACTCATTAAATCCGAAAACAAGTGTTTCAACTGCAGTTTTGCGTAATATGTCAATTTCGATATGCCTCAAAAACTACTTTCTCTAAGCGCAAATATTTTTTTTTTTGATAAAATGTCATGTTCCCATTAGTTAAATTTATAATTGCAGATCCAATTAGTTCCATTTCCTTGTCAGAGGAAACGCAGCTTCTGAGGCTGGTGTCTAATTCCAATTTCCTCATTCTAAATGATGTATATTTGCCTAAAGGTACTTTCTAATAATTATGAGTTTAAACTCATTTTTGTATTGTTTTTAAACATGTAAGTGGTTCATACAATCACTAAATATTTTTCTAGTCTTTCACACATTGAGCGAATCCATATCATATTAAACCCGGCCTCGTGCTTCCACATTTACTTTTGTTGTTGTGTATTATCAGTATCCACAATAGAGTCAGAATAAACACGTTTGTGATATTGTTACTGAAACCTAAATGAAACAGCGATAGAAAAAGGACCTGTGATTTGAGAAAATTGGTTGTTTAAGGATAAGTGATCAAATAATTTTTTTGCACATTTTAATCTTTGATAGACTGTTACTGTGACTGATTAGTTTAACTGTTTTAATGACAGTTTTCACTGTGATGTCTTTTATTTCTCTGATTTTTATTAAACTATTAAATGAATCAAAAAGTGTTCTCAGTACAAATAGTAACATGCTTAATCAGCAGTATAATGTACATCTGTTCCTCCTTCAGTTCCTCTCCCCCCTGATTCCCTCATCATTGCTGACTGGACCAACTCCTCGCTCCGGTTGAAGTGGACCATCCCTGACCTCATGAAAGGAGCTCCTAACATCCAGTTTCTGATCAAATACAATGGTCAAGACACACCCATGATTGAAGGCACCAGCAAAGAGCTGTCAATGCTCGCCTCTGGAACCCTTTACAACATAACTATTACAACTGAGGGACCTCAAAACCTCCCAAGCATGTCTATCCAGAACTCTTCTTACACCTGTACGTTTGAGAGCCCTCAGTCATCCCGACACGGAACAGTTTCTGAAGATACGATACACAGAAACAAAGCTTCTCTTCTAACTTTTCTGTCTTCTTTTGTCCAGTGCCCAACCCAGTGCAGAATGTGAAAGTGACAGTTTTAAACACAACTTCAGCGAGGGTCGACTGGATGGAGCCATGGGGTTCCCAAGGCTACTATACGTACTTGGTTGAAGCATACAATCTCACAAACGCACTTGTCCATTCAGAAAATGTCAACAGCAAGAGCACCATCATAAAAAACCTGGAGCCAGGATCAAACTACTCTGTCAATGTCACCACAATAGCTGCTCCAGATCGTAAATCTCCTGCAGTGCAGGCGTCCTTTACCACAAGTACGAGTGCTAAAACTTTACCAAACTCTTCATGGTAAAGTACAAGCTTTTATAATGCTCCCCCATTTCTGTTCTGACTTCAGAGCCAAAAGCAGTGACCGGACTCAAGTATGAGTCTGGGACCACATTCATCAATGTGACATGGGACCGGCAAAGTGATTATAAAGACTCCTACACTTACCTGGTGAAAGCTTTTGATGGGAATGTCTTGGTTCAGAATCAAACTGTAAAGCTAGAGACATACAACTTCTCTTCCCTGAGTCCCGGAACCTTTTACAACATTGTTGTGTCTGTTTCCGTAAACCAAGTCTCCTCTGAGGAAGTATGGATCAGCTCCCAAACAAGTAGGTGTCATAAAGTTTCTTAAGCTTCAGTTTTCCTCATACAAATGTATTCCTGTAAAGTTCTTTTTCAAAATCTTTTCATGTGCATCAATCCATTTGCTTTTTGTGATTTTTTTTTTTTGTGAGGCGTCATGTTTCTCATAGATTTGATCTCTTCTTCCCTCCAGTTCCTGAAAAGGTGTTCGGTCTGACAGCGACAGGAACCACCACGAGCCTGAATTTGAGATGGAGCACGCCGAGCGGGCGGGTGTCCTCGTACTCCATCAAGCTGTTTAAAGGCGGCGTGTTGAATCAAATTAAAGAACAACCTAACAGCAGCACTACTCAGCTGTTTGGGGGTTTGGATCCTGGGGTGATTTACCAAGTACAGGTCGTCACCATAAGTGGGCCCGCCCAGAGCAGCACCTGCACGGTTTTCAATGCCACCCGTGAGTTTGGTATTTTGACGGGAATGGATTCCAATAACGCCAGCGATTTTACCAGATCTTTGTGTTCTTTCTTCACCAGTTCCCACCCCCCCTGGCTCCATTGCGGTGGTCAGTAAGACTGTTAATTCCATCAACTTTACCTGGTCCCCTCCAATCAACATGAGCCAAAATCAGTACAACTTCACTGTGATGAATGGAAACACCATTGAGGTTATCCGGAATCACTGGTTCCTGTTGGAGCGGCTACAGTCTGGAAGTTCTTATTCGATCTCAGTCGTCACAGTTGGGGTGATGCAGTACCAGAGTACAGCAGTGAATGCAACTACATACACCAGTGAGTAAACTTTTACCACTCCATGTGATGTTCTGGTGTTGTATGATTCCTGGCAGCGTCATGGGGAGATGTTTCATTCAGCTTTTCTATGGTTGACTACAGAAGACCTTGCAGGAGCATCTTACCTCTCAAAGTGCTTCAAACTCATTCTGCAAGCTTTGTTAGGGTTTCGGAAGCTTTGGTTTGCCACTTCTCTGCTGTTTCTTTGTTTTTTTTGGAACATAAGCAGAAAACCTGTAGAAAAGACCTCCAGGAAACATTGTGACACAGTTTGTTAGGTTGAAAGAATTTTATTTGGAGGAATACATTCCAGAGACACTGCGATCTGAAACCTTCTTTGTCTAAACAGAAAAAGGAGAACCTAGAAAAGCTAACCAGGAAACAAACAGTTTGAGTATAAAATGAAAGTGGCTTCATGAAATCTGCCAAATGTTTTGAATGTTGGATGTGGGGTCCAGCAGGCTCCACCTACTTTTATCGAGCAATCTGGTTGGTCAGTTTATAATTTGAATAACTTGAACTAAAGAAAAAATATGATGAAAAACAAGTATTTTTTGACCTATAGAATGACTGAATAAGAGTGGTGTATATGCCTATAGAAGTCTACAGGATTTTGGCTTCTTGGTGCCACTTCCTGTTTAAAACTATAGTGACGGGTTCACTCAGTCCAGTTCTCTCATAACAGGGGTCGGCAACCTTTTATAGTAAAAGAGCCGTTTGGACTAGTTTTTACTGATCAAAACCTAGAGAGCCACATGGATTAACTTTAGCCTTTAGGAAATTTTGATAATTCATTACCATTTAAAAAAAAGGAATTATTCCTTATTTAAAAGCAAAAATATAAAAAAGAAACTAGCATCTGTCAAAATGTGATTTTCTTTCTTCATTTTTACATTTTATCTTATCCCAAATTAACCAAAAAGCTAGATCATTGCTTAATTAGTAGCTAAACTCCAAAATTGACAAAAAAATCCTCAATAAACTGAATGAATCAAAAATGTCAGCCTGTTTCTAAAATAGAAGCTAAACTTTAAATTAACCTAAAAAATATCATTGGATAACAAATTAGCCATAACTTTAGCTTATTGCTAAATTTTTAGCTAAACTCAAAATTAGCTTAAAAAACTCAGTAGAAGTCAAATCAGGCAAAAAAAAAAAAAGCTAACTTGTTGCTTAATTACTAGCTAAACTCAAAAATAGCGTACAATTCCGTATTAAACAAAATTACAAAAATTAAAAAACTTACAAAAAAATTGCTAGCATTTAATTTTTCTTCAGCCAGAGAGCAACCATGGAGACATAAAAGAGCCACATGTGGCTCTGGAGCCGCCGGTTGAACACCCCTGTCTTATACAGTTAATGATCCCTAAGCAATACCCCCCCCCCTGCCCTCCCTCCCCTCCCCAGGTTACATGGCAGCAGTGAATGTGTGAATGATACTATAGCTGTAGAGCTCTAGGCTTGAAAAGTAGAACAGTATGATGTAACTTAACGCTTTAAGAGCATTATCATAGGTATTAATAATAATAAAAAACTAAAAAAATCTCATTAAATTGCATAATACACTTTTGAATGTCATAATAATTTGAACTATGGGTAGAAAAACACTGGTACTCCATAACATTGATATGTAATGAAAATTAAAGACTAAATTACTGATGTTATTCATATTACAGCTTGATTTTGTCCTACAATCTCTGACATTGAACACCATGTGTGTCTTCTTCCAGAACCGCACGGCGTTTCCAATCTAACGCAGACTCAAGTCACCACAAACTCCGTCAGCCTCAAATGGGACCAGCTGGAGAGTAAACCTTACTACTATTACAACGTGCAAGCCTTTAATTCCTCCCATTTAGAGACAATTAGCTCAAATGCCAATAGCACTAATAAAACGGTCGACAAACTTGAGTCTGGAACCAACTATACCTTCATCGTCACAACAGTGACACCAGACGGCACACGCTCAGAGCCCAGCATGGTGTCCTACTTCACACGTACGTGTCAGCTTTGGAGGATGTCTGTCTGCGTGATGACGATGCTGTCTGCAAGATGCAAGATGCACAATCCTATTTGCGTGATGCTGTGTATTTGTAATAGGTCCTCTTTGTTGTTCCAGGGCCATTACCTGTTACCGCTTTAGGGGCTTTAACCTTAAATACATCTTCTATTTACCTCAACTGGACCAAACCATCTCAGTACAAAAGTTACTACACATACTTTGTGAAGACCATCTGGGCCACTGAGATCAGAAACACCACCGTTCAGAATGAAACCGTCGTGATCTCTGGCCTCATCCCGGGAACCAATTACTCCTTCTGTGTCACCGTCATCTTACCAGACTCCACTGAGGGGGAGGAAATCTGCACACATCAGTACACTAGTGAGTCTTCTTCCTTCAGTTTCTTTTTTTCATTGGTTATGCAGGACTTCTTTTCACTGATTCTCTCCTGAACACAAACAGAGCCTGAAAAGGCAAAACCCATTTCTGTCGGGAGTGACGGCTCCAACTCTTCGATCATTGTGACATGGACAAAACCTTCTGGAAATGTGGAGATGTTCAAGCTGATACTAAACAACACAGACTCAGGATTCTCTGTCACAAAGGAACTGAACTCCAGCACCACCTCATTCACATTTGACAATCTAATAGCTGGAACGCTGTACAGCGCACAGCTGGCCACATGCAGCGGACCATTTTGTGAGGACGCCGACTATGTGACCAACGCAACCTGTAAGTGCAGCCTTTATTGAAGCTTTCATGTAAACCATAAAGATCGAACTTTTCACAAAACTAAAATTAAAGGTCAAATCCGACCTGAGGTTTGCACTCTTGACTTTTAGGGAGTTGTTGGGCTTCAGGTTTTGGTTTCTTAGATTTCAATGGCTTCTGAACAAACTGTACAGAAAATTATACTGAAAAGCTGTTTTTTAGCAAGTTAAGGACATAATTGATTTACATTTTACATAAATCATTTCGATATGATCAGGACTGTTTAAAATGCCAGAAATAGTCAGAGAAGAAGAAATAGCGAGTTCCGTCATAAACAAACAAAGATGGATCTGGGCTGCTCGTAAATATGTAGGAATAGCATCCGCCTTTAATTTGTCTGGACGTGATTGGAAAAACGAATTCACTTGATTTTTTTGCACGGTTTCTTAGGACTGTTCGGAGCGTCATTTCCGCATTTAAAGGCCGCCTCTACCGGCTCATACAGTCCTGAGAGAGACAGTTTTCCTGGGAGATGCAGTTTTCCTGAATTCGGCAGCTCAGTTGCGCAGAGCGGCTCTAAAGCTCACAATGTAACAAAGCGCACGCCCAGATTCCCGACCTCAATGCTTATATACATGAAAGCTATGAATCGGCTGCTCTGCTCAGAGAAACAGTCAAGAGCAGCCAATCGGTCCTCTGAAGACTGCCATCCCCTCTCTGCATGATGTGAAATCCAGCACATTAATGACACACGATTGGAAAATCCGAATGAGTCTGATTGGGTCAGAGTATTCTGAATGGCATGTATACATGACGCATTTTTATTTTGATCAGGTGTTTATTCCGATTACTTGTGACCATGTAAACACAGCTTAAGACAATGGCAGAAGTGGCATAAGAAATTGCGCACCGTAGTTTTAAGATTTAAAAAAATATCAAAAACAAAAAATGACTAGTCGACTATTAAATTAGTCATCGGCCATTTTAATAGCTAACATGGTCGTGACTGACTAATCGTAGTAGCCCTACTCTGCCCCATTCTGATCATCCACCTGCAGACAAACAGATCCACGAACGTCTTTGTTTTTCTCGTCTTACCTGAATTCTGGATGGCTCTGATGTTGCTGCCATTTTTGTTGCATCGCTAATGTTAGGTTGGGGGGTGTGAGGGTTGTAAGCTAGTGGGAGAGTGTAAACAAAGCCAAGATGAGACGGTTTGCTCTGCACCAACAGTCCCACCTACAACCCAAAAGTGAATTTCTAATGAACTCCTGCCCCTCTGCAGAAACTATGGCCTAGAAAATGGCAGGTTTTAGCTTTAGACAAAAAAAAAAACCATCATTGTAATTAAAAGACCACTGGGAACAATTTGGGAATACATCGGAAGATGTTCTGAGTGGAACAGAAGTAAAGTGAATTTGCAAACTTTATGATTTTTTTTTTTTTTATTGTTGAAACGCAAATCGAGAAGCTGCCAAAATCTGCTTTGATTTCTTCGTGAGCTTGTTGAATTAATAGTTCTGCTTGTTGTCTGTTCAGTCCCTAACCCCCCTGGGCCCATTAAGATCCTGAACCAGACCACCAGCTCTATTCAGGTGGAATGGGGAGAAGCTCCTCTCATGTCGTCTGGATTTGTCTACAAACCTCGTATTTACACAAAAGAAAATGGCACGCTACACACTTCTCTCAATGCCAGTTTCACTTTTACATCTCTGCCATCCGGGACTCTCTTCAGCATCTCTGTGAAGACTCAGGGGCCCATGAATCTAGAGAGTGACAGTGTTTTCTGGATCGGGGTCAGCACAAGTGAGGGTTTTACTTTTGCATTAACGCTTTTTCTCCACTTGTGTTTTGACAATTTGAATCATGATCTGCATCTTTGTCTGATCCCATCAGGACCACATATGGTGCAAAATCTTAAGGCTTCTCCTGAGGAAACGAGCATCACAGTCAGCTGGGAGCGGCCCCAGGAATACAAAGACACGTATCGATACAATGTTTCCTGGAGAGCAGAGACTCCTGTGTCCTCAGAACAGTTCAAAAACATCACAGGGGAGACCTTCATCATCTCCAAACTGGAGCCGGGCACTTTCTACATCATTACTGTCATAACAGAGACGGCGGATGGAACGCAGGCCGCCCCAGTCACCATCCATACGAGGACAGGTATGTTTGTTGTCATGACGGCAAAGACAAGACGAGTGTGGAACACTCATCCTGAATTTTATTTGTATTTATTATTAATTGTACTATGGGGAGGGGTAATAAATGAGTGAAAACAGTCTCATCTTAAAAGACAAAATGTTTTTGCCGTTTGCTTCTGTTGTTTCAGGCGTGAGCAGTGTCACAGGTTTGATGTGTGCTGGACCAAACCAGTCCAATCCAGAGATCAATCTGTCTTGGTTGAAACCTGCTGGCCTGAGCACCGGATTTGTCATCCAAATAGACAATCAAAACCACACTTTGCTTTCAAACAGCTGCAGTTCACAGGAAAAGTGTAATTACACAGTTTCCCATCTAAAATACTACACTGAATATCATGTGCTGGTGTGGACCCAAAACTCCGACCAGTACAGTCCCTCTGTTGCCATAGACTGCATCACGGGCATCAAAGGTCAGTTCTTATTTTATGTGATCAAAGATTATTTTCAAGTTTTATCCTGCTCTGACATGTTCCTTCACTCCCACTAATCTCTCTTTGCCAATCAGCTCAGCAGAACTTTTTTCAGTCTGTCATTTCCATCCAGGGATGATCTCACACCTGAAGCAGATCACATGTACATTCTCTTTGCTTCTTCAAAAGTCCCAAACATTCAAACAGTTTTCAATAAGGAGAAATCCTCGGAATGCCAATAAATATTAGTTTGTGATACAAAATGTGCATAATTTAGCCCATAGTCTTTTGGCGGTTAGGCTCTGGTCAGATTGATGAGAAGCTTGGATCATAGACGTAAAAACCCCCAGAGCCTAGATGCTGATGGTTGTAGAGGCCATTGCAAGAGATCGCATGGTTCAGGTGGAGAATGGGGTGGAGGAGGGCCGGCAAAACCGTCTGCAATGTAGAAAGATAAACAATTATGAATTTAAATGCAGGAGTGAGATTGTGATTGGCTAAGAAAGAAGAAAGAATTTAGCTGTTGGTTTAGAGCAGGGAGTCAAACAGTGCCCTATGTGCCCGCCAGGTGGTTTAATCCACCCCAGTCTTGAGGAGAAAAAAATATAAGGATGTTGAAGGAAAAAAAAGCAAGTTTCTAGCCCATTCCTGCAGCGAGTTTGTGCTATCCTTGGTATGTTGACGTTGGTAGTGGGGTCATCTGGACCCCACAAGACTGTGCTGGACATTTTTTTCAATTATTTCAGATTTTTACTGGTGTGTGTGACAGGATTTCATGTCTGCCACGGTCCTTTATCCACATTTGTCATGGGATGGACAGCCTGTCAATTTATAATATAGCATGAGGGTTAAAGAAATGGCCCAAATCCACAATTCCGCCACTAGGGGGAGCAAAGGTAAAGAAATACCGGTATAACAACAGATCAAGAAATAAACAGCATTTCTAGCAAGGGCGTGCCGCCTCTGGATAGAATGCAGTTGGGTTTCCTGCCAGACTGTTAAGTTGCTATGAAAATGATCCGGTTTGACAGCACAATTACCAAAATGTCATTAGGAAATATATAATTATAGCTCTAATAATAATGAGAGGTTAGGTTACTAGGTTGTTTGAGGCATTTTTTCCAACTGAGAAAAAAAAAAAAAGTTGCAGATAACAAGTTGACCAAAGGTTATTTTGCTATTATGTTACTGGTCCGGCCCAGTTGAGATCAGACGGTTTGAATGTGGCCCTTGAACCAGAATGAGTTTGACATCCCGGGTTTAGAGTAAGGGCTTATTTAATGAGTGATGTGTAGT
Organism: Oryzias melastigma; assembly: GCF_002922805.2. NCBI lineage: Eukaryota > Metazoa > Chordata > Actinopteri > Beloniformes > Adrianichthyidae > Oryzias > Oryzias melastigma. The sequence goes on from NC_050517.1 coordinate 34,908,315, forward strand.
GATACCAGAACCCATCTTACCTGAAAGTGAGGTAGATCCTCCTTATTGAAATTACGCCAAAGGTTCACTTGTCTTTTAAAGGTGATTTTCCATAAGTGACAGAAGTAAAACTGTTCTTACATCCTAATAAACGAATGAAGGAGTCCTGGGCTTGTTCGACTTTCCATCTGGCTGCATTAGTGGCAAAACATGTTCAGTGTTCAACCCAGTTCATCAGGTCTCGCCAAATTTTAGAATCACTGATGGTATAGATTTAGAGTGTGATACATTTGCTTTTTTTTTTTTTTTTTTTTTTTTTTTTTTTTAACACAGCACACTACGTCCTGATTGGCTGTAGACTTTTGCCAATCAATCTCCTCCGTCCCGCGTCTCCTGTAAAAAAGTGTTCAGTTTGTCAAATCTACATAAATCTTCAATCCCAATCAGATCTTTGTTTTTATTCTACAATTCTGGACTCATTTTTCTCTGAAAGTTTGAACTTTGAGTTTTAACAAGAGAAAAGTGTATTGTGAGGATTTTTACTACATTAAACATCTACTTTGACTGCTGCGATAAACAAAGAATCTATTTAAATCTGATATTTTCCCACTGAAGCATTGTGTGACGTCACGCTATCCTACAGAGCTGCATGAGTTCTTTTTTCCCTTTAACAGTTTTTTTCCACAATTATTAATTTTACTATAAAGTTATGATAGCTGTCATCACCTGAGAGCAGAAACAACTCCTCCTTTGTGTTTCTGGAGGATGTTGCTCAAAGATCCATCCGACTTTTTGATTCTATTCTCTGTGCTGTTTTTCTGAAGAACCACCTATTCCCTCAAACTACACACGTATGGCAAAGACAGTTGAAACCCAATACAACAAGTTCAGCGTTGAAGTTTCTCCAGACCTGTTAAACTCATCTTCAGGACCGATCACTTACGTCGGGGTTCTGTTGACCCAAAGCATCCCAGGTTTGATCCTGCAGTCATTTCTCCAGGTGTGTGCGACACGACTGTCTCACTTTTTGCTTCTCCTGCTGTTTCTCAGAGGGACAACCTTGTGATGCGAAGTTTCTGACAAAAACGCATGACGATTGGAAAAATAATTCTTCGGGAGCGTACCTGACTGCAGTCTTACCTAACCCCACCGTGACGCGCTCCACCAGCAGCCTGACCATCACAGTAGGAACTGCGACCAAGTGGAATGACTATGTCAACAGTGAACTGGCAGAAAGTCAAACTTACCAGTAAGAACTCTCACAGCGCCATCAGTGGGATGTTTGAAGGCAAAGAGTTCAGTCCAGATAATGACTGTGGTTTTGTTTTGAAACACTTTAAAGATTCATTTCACTGCAACCTTTGCATTTAGAGAAGGTTGAACGCTTAGGAGAAGCTTCTTCTTCTTCACATCAGTGTTGCAGATAAAATCCTGTCTCCAGTCAGTCGTTCTTCACACATGAACTAATGCAGGATTCCTCTCATCCTGCAGATACGCCATTGCACTTTTCACAAGTCTTCAGCTGAAAAGCAGCCGTGTGGATTTAACCAACTCTGTTGTCTCCATCACAAATTTTTATCCCCCTATCCAACTTCCGAAAAACCCAGGTAGCGCTTTCAGACAAATATTGAATCTTTGTCATTTCAAACACAAATTTCTCTTTGTGGCTAACACCTTTTGTGCTAACTGGACTCAGTTTGGATTGTTATTGCTATTGGAGCGACGCTGGGAATCTTCGGATTACTCCTCCTCATCCTCTTTGCCATCATTATCTACTGGAAAAGGTTTGCCAAAGCTCTAAAAAAATTTGTTAAATGAAGCCCCCGCCCCTAAAGTCGCCTCTTGTGCTGCCCTGCAGGTTATCAGTGAAAAAGACGCCAGACATCCAGATTGATCCAATCAGGTATTTGACATGTTGCGGTGTTTTGCTGTCATCAGTGAAGCGCTGAGATTTCTAAAAATGATTTCTCTCTTGTCTTTCAGACCCAAAATGTAAGTATGAATCCTCCACAGGAAGTTTTTATGGAATGTTCAGACTTCTCTGAAGTTCTTCCAAACATGATTTGAGCAGCAGTGCAGCAGTGAGGACGGAGGACTTTGAAGCTTACTACAAGAAGCAGAAAGCCGACTCCAACTGCGGCTTTGCAGAGGAGTTTGAGGTAAAACACGAGCTCAAGCCTCACCACAGTCACTCAGTTTGTTTTCAATTCAGGCTTAAACATTTCCAAACAGGATTTTATCTATTAAAGGAAAATAACTGAATTTCAAATCAAACTAGAAATGTGGCATTACTTGTCTGCAATAATGCTAGTGTGAATGTTTTTTCCCGAAAGTAGTCAGTGAAGATGCTGAAGCTTTTTGCTATATTTTGCTTTTGTTGCTGAAGGAATTTGCTGAAAATGCAAAAACTATTTGCAAAATGTTAAATTTGCTAAAAGACTGGACATTTTGTTAATGAACTATGAAAGAGCGCTAAAGTTGATCTAAATTACTGAAAAAATCTGTAGTAAAATTGCTTAAAAATCCCTAATACATTAGAATTTTGCAAAAATATTTAGTGTTTTGCTTAAAAAAACCTCAGTAGATGCTAAAATTAGCCAAAAAAGCTAGCTCGTTGCTCAAATACTAGCGAACTCCAAAATAGCCTCAAATTCCTCAGTTAACATAATTAGCCAAAAACATTAGCCAGCTGCTAAAATAGAAGCTAAACTCTAAATTAGCCTATAAAAGCCTCGGTAGATAACAAATTAGCCAAAAATATTAGCTTGTTGCTAAAATGGAAGCTAAACTCTAAATTAGCCTATAACCACACAAGTTCCCCTCAGGTCTCTTCCAAAAGTAGCACAACTCACTTGTGAACTGCGTCTAAAATTCTATTTTATTCTGTTGCTCCTTTTTTTTTTTTAATACAATTGCATTTACATAGATTTAAAATTAAAAATTCTTAAAAATATATTGATGATACATGAACTTTAGATGTTTAGGTGACCTCTGACCTACTCCAGTTCAAAGATCACTAGTTGGCTTAAATATGATTTGGTCATTAGTTCAAAATGTGACGAGATTTGCTTAAAAATGTTTAAGATGATTTTTCTTCAACATCACATAACTGATTAACATGGAACAACACAGTGAAAATGGGACATTTTTTCCATGAAATGTAAGTGATCATCTGAAAATGTGACAATTACTGAGATGAATTAAGTGTTAAATTTTGATATATGTTTCCAGCTTGTTATCATTGTTCATAATTATGTTGAGAAATCAGTGTCTTTACATAGAGGAGTATCATTATTCATTATTAGTAATGTGTAACCAAAGTCGAAATAAGCAAATTTCTTATTTCAAAAAGTATCCCTTTGTATGACCCATGAAGTAGCCCTCAGTTTCAAAAAGGTTGGTGTCCCCTATAAATACCTCAGTAGATAACAATTACCCCAAAACGTTACTATTACGTTATAAATATTAGCTAAACTCCAAATTAGCGGAAAAAAAAGGAAAAATGTCCAAATTAGCCATAACAGCTATCAAAATGCTAAAATATTGGCTTAACTCTAAACTATTCTAAAAAATAGGGAAAAAAATCTATTTTTTCTTAATAAGCAATCACACAATTATTTAAAAACGTTAGCATGTTGCTAAAATAGAGGCTAAACTCTAAATTAGCCAATAAAAACCTCAGTAGATCAATTAGCCAAAAACTTTAGCATGTTGCTAAAATATTTGGAAAACTCTTTTTTTTTTTTTTTTTAAATTACAATGAAAATTTCAAAACATACCCTATGAATATATTTAAAGACTTGTTGCTAATCTACTTAAAATTTTAAAATTTGAAGACTTTCTCATTCATTTCCTACGGTAAAGATTTTGCTCAATATTTCAAAAACTACAAAGTTTATGAGAACCAAAAAGACAAGTAGTAATGACCTGACGAGCTGAATGTTCTCATACCAATATTGATGAAATCTCTGAAAGCGGGATTAGTTTTTTACGTGCCAAAACATGTACGGAAATGAGCAGGAGAGTCACTATAGTGTGAATAATTACTATGCATTCACACAAGTATTTGTATTTATGGTATTTATGCTCAAGTTACCGTCAAGTGATTCAGGAACTCTGTTCTGGTCTTTAAGGACCTGAAGGTCATTGGAACGAGTCAGGCTAAAGTCCATGCGCTGAATCCATCCAACAAACCGAAGAACCGCTACAACAACGTCCTTCCCTGTGAGTCACCAATCAGCGCTCGTTTCTCGCCACGTTTCTGCCGCACATCCCTCAACAATGCTCCTTCTCACCCTTTGTTTGCACTTCAGATGATTCCTCCAGAGTCAAGCTTTCTATCATCCATGGAGATCCGTGTGATGATTACATCAATGCCAACTACATGCCGGTGCGTACCCATGTCTGTTTTTTCCTCTGTATTTTTATTCTTCAAACCTCCGTCCTCGTTCGCCGTCTGAGACTGCGTGTTCTCTCCTGTGATGGGCAGGGCTACCAGTCCAAGAAAGAGTTTATTGCGGCTCAGGGTCCTCTGCCCGGGACGGTCAATGACTTCTGGAGGATGATCTGGGAGAAGAACGTGCGGACTCTCGTCATGCTGACTCGCTGCAACGAGCAGGGACGTGTAAGTACAAACCCTAAACCCCCACCATCTGAAACTTAAGAACAAAGCCCCCCCCACACACCCTAATTTATTTGAAACCATGAAACCAATAGACTCCACAATAGAGCCTACACGGATCCTAGTGTTCATTTGAGGAACTACAACTTCAAGGAGACACAAAAACCCCAGCACCAAGGCTTTTTAGAGTTTGGGGCTTTTCTTCAGTATTTTTGGAACCATATGTAGTTTGGATGTAGACTGACTCTCCTCACAGCTACAGTGTTTGTAATAAAGTGGGTTGATAAAATTGATTAATCGAGTTGAATCAATCCTAGCTTAATAGATCTATAATCAATCCATAAAAGTAGAGATCAATCTAGCACACAATAAAAAAGTCCACTAGCTTGATGCTAACGTATAATGGGATTTCCCATAGGAAGGCTAATGCTAACACTCGGTTGACCTAAACATACATTGCTGACTTTTTCCAAACTCTTTTAAGAAAACATTTTTTAACCGGTGCCGGTCCATGGATCCCTTGGCACCGGGCCACAGAAGAACTAATAAATTATACACTTTTAAAAAATTTTATGAGACGGAAATCTTATATTTTGAAAATCGACTCTCAATTAGCCTGAGCGCTAAAAGCAGTCTGGCAGCGTGGAAGACAAGATAAAATGCATGTGGAACCTTTCTTTCCAAATGGCTGGGAGTTCAAAACCCAGCTGTAGTTTTAATCCGTCATGATGACTCAGCCGTGTTGCTCCTGTAAACTGATGACGGCCTTCCTCCCACAGGTCAAATGTGAGCAGTACTGGGCTTCAGCCGTCAAATCCTGCGGTGACATCATCGTGAAAACCACCTCGGAAATCATCCTGGATGACTGGACCATCAAGGACTTTGACATTAAAAACGTAAGCGTTTCAAATGTTTCTCCATGACATCACAGTCCCATAATCTCCTCCCACTGACGCTTTCACAGCTGGTCTGGATAAACAGAAGATCAACTATTCCTCGTTTTCTCCGAGTGAAAGAGGCACTTTGACTTTTATGGTTTATGCTTGCTGTGATGTCATCAGTGATGTTTTTTTGTCTGTTTTTAGTGGACACATTTTAAGGGCTGCAGCAGAGAAACCCATCAGATGGTGGGAGGTGTGGCAGAAAACCATGAGTTCCTGTGGGAGGAGCTTCAGTTTATTGTTATATAGTCAGACGACTCGCTAAATTAGTCTAAATATTTCATCTTTTTCTAAAGTTAAATTTGATTTTATCCCAAAACAGAAAGTTGTGATTATTTTTCACTGCTCGCCCACATTGAAAAATAAACAGATATTTTATTAATGTCTTCACAATCTAAGTTCAACACGGCTTTTAAGAAAACTCTCATGACCCAGTATTATAGCAGCAATTAAACACATCACTTGTACGCAATCATGCAGACACAAATTACAAATGAAGAATTAAGCACACACAAATCCACTGAGACAATTTTGTCCTCATAGTTGTCTCTGGTCACCTTGTGGAAGATCTCATGCACGTACCCAGACCGGCCACATTTATGGAGATTTTTTAAGCTATGGCATTCGACCCACATCAGCTTGTTTGAGCTGCTATTGAGAACTATGTAGAGAAAGCGGGCCGGGCCTGGTCCAAAGACCTCTATCATCCAAACTTAAACAAAATCTGAAGGTTAATGACAGTAGAATGTCACGTCGGCGTGACATTTATGTTGTGAGCTCATCACCTGCTGTTTTTCTCAGGTAAAAACCGCAGAGGTGCGCTCTGTCCGTCACTTCCACTTCACCGCTTGGCCAGATCACGGCGTTCCAGAAACCACGGAGCTTCTCATCAGCTTCAGACATCTGGTCAGAGAGCACATGGACCAGTACTCCCGACACTCCCCCACCGTGGTCCACTGCAGGTCTGATGGGGGACACTCTGCCTTCATACTTCAGGAGTGTGTCATGACACGTGTCTCACCTGGTCTCCCCCCTCTTCTCCCCCCAGTGCTGGCGTGGGCCGCACCGGTACCTTCATAGCCATCGACCGGCTCATCTTCCAGATCGAGAGGGAAAATATGGTGGACATTTTTGGCATCGTTCATAACCTGCGAATGCACCGGCCCCTGATGGTGCAGACAGAGGTGGGAGGATCACACCTGTGCTTGAACTGATTGTGCAACACATTAACATTCCCAACATGTTGACGGATGGTTGCGGAGGGTTGTACGTTTTCGGTGTCCCCAACTAGTTCGTTTCTTGACTTGCTGGGTGTTCCAATTAAATCAAGGCTCACCAACTTCCAGGTTTGCGGCACAAGACTGGTGTACTAACCCTAGCCTGGTACCGGATGCGACTCAGTATTGGTTCTGGATGTGGTACCAAATGCAGACCAGGCTAGGGTTAGGGTACCAATACCGGCTGCGTCTCGAGGTTCAGTCCGCGTCTGGTACCGTGTCCAACAAAACTACCAAATCCCTGATTTAATTGAGACAGACACCACTTAAAAAAAATGATGAGTTGGCAACACCCATAACGCCAAAAAGTGACCCAAAGGGGTCGTCTGTATCACTATGTGACGACTTGGGAATGAGAATGTGTTGGATGATGACGTGTGTCTATGGAGGCGGGGCTATTGCAACTCGCTAACTCTTGTGTTTGATGCGGTTGCAGGATCAGTACATCTTCTTGAACCAGTGCGCTTTGGACTTCATCCGATCCAGAACGGGGAACAATGTGGATCTAATCTACCAGAACACAGCTGCGCTCTCAATCTATGAGAATATTTCACCCAAAAAGAGGGGTTACTGAAAACTCCGCCCCTTTTTTTGTCTAGTCTCAGCAACAAAGAAGCGAGCCGGCGTGCAAAGGGAGCACTCTCAAGCTGCACTTCAGCTTCAAACTGGTTCCTTGTATTTATTTTTATAACTTTTTTAAAATGAATGTTTGTGACTTGAGTAAAGAGTGTGTAGAAGCAATGATGAACACAATCATGAACCAAAGAGCTGTAGATCTGCAGACTTGCAGACAGACCTGTAGACCTGCAGACAGACCTGCAGACCTACAGACAGACTTGTAGACAGACCTTGGTGAAGGTGTGACAGAGAGGCGGAGCTTTGATTGCTCAACAATTTCTAGGATTTGGAGGCTTCTCTTGTTTGAGGAAGATGGAGCTCACTGATGCTTTACACCACTAGGTGGCGCCCTTTCTCCTCGTCCCAAAGACAAACAGACTGTAATGAAACCTTTGCTCTTCAAACAGAAAGCTAATATGAACTGTGCAATGTGTTGAATGACTGTTTATTACAGAAAGCACTGCGTTGTGAAAGATGCACTGGATGCATTTGATCTTTACGCTTCACTTTAAACATTGAAGAGGATTTTCTAGTGTTTTTATCTCTAGGCCAGTGATTCACTAAAAGGAACGTTTCTTTTTTCCTCATTACGTTGTTGCACCTCAGGAACTGAATGAAGTTGGACTTTTTATCGACACTGATGCTGTAAAAAATCATTCCCACAGAGATCTGTGCAATTATGACCTGAAGGGTGTCTTTTTAAAGTTCTGTTTTATAAATATCTCTATTCTTTTATTGCCTAATATTACTGTCATTTCCTGCTTTGCACCTGAACCATTCATGCTCATTTCCTGTTAACAAACTGGATTTTATTGTCAGCAAATGTTTCCATTAGGTGGGTACGTTTTTATAGATGCTGCTGAGCTCTTGTTGTATTTTTTATTATTTTATTCTATGGTAGCACACCAAAAAAAGCTGTAAGCACTTCTATTTTTATAATGAATAATAGCAGAGAATATGTTTGTGGATATTTTTGAAAGGCTTGCTGGTTCAATGCAAAAATGTAATTAGAGCTTGATTTGCAAATGCTTTTCTTTTGATTTATTAAAGGAAATGGGGCAAAAGATGTTACTATATTTTGTGATAAATACCGAATAAAACTCACACCTTCCGTAAAGTAAAGTTTCATTCTTCCAATCAAAGGATTTCTGGAAATTCCTAAACATGTTTTTTTGTAATGCAGCACAGTGATGAATAATATCGCAATTCCACTGCAATTTCACTATAAGCTAAAATCCATCTTTTTCTGAAATTTAGATCTCCATCAGAATTATTTAAAAAAAAAATCAACAATTTAAACAAATTGGTAAATAAAATTCTAAAGAAAATCTGAAGAAAAACAACAAAATGTGAAAGATTTGATGCAGAAAAACTGCAGCAAAATGAATGAATTAATTAAAAGGCTTTTACCTTTAACTGTTTACCTTTTTAAAATCAAAATGACAACAGAAACTTCCCAAATGATCCTGCTCTGAAGTTTACACCCATTTGAACGACAGCTACAGGTGACCATCCTCACTTGTGACCCGTTCGCCTGTAATCAATGAGAGTGCACAGAAGATCTGGGAGTTTCTAGACTCCCAACAGACCCTTCATCCTTCATCCAATGCTGCACTGACATCTCTAGATCCTGAGTAGTGATGGGTATTGTTAGGATTTTATTGATACTACTCCTCTTATCGAAACTGCTAATTTATATGGTATTTTTATCAATACTTTTCTGTGTGAAAACAAGGAGGGAGAAGATAAATGGTAAATGGCGTGTATAGCGCTTTTAATAATAATAATAATTATAATACATTTTATTTTTAAAGTGCCTTTCTGGCCACTCAAGGACACTGTACAATACGAGAAAAAATAAATAAATAAAAAAACATAGATCAACGGGAATAAATGCATCTTAAAAACAGAAGCACAATAAAAATCAGCCAACGGATGGATGGGTTGTGAGATCAGAGTGAGAAGGATGATTTTAAATGTGTGAGTTTTGAGTCTGGATTTAAACATGGGAAGTGACTCAATGGTACGGAGATCAAGTGGGAGTGACTTCCATAGTGTGGGGGCTGAGTGGCTGAAGGCTCGGCTCCCCATGTTGACCAGAGGGATGCGGTGTACGGAGAGTTGGAGATTGGAGGAAGACCGGAGGGGACGGGAGGGAGTGTAAATATGGAGATCAGATACATAATGTGGAGCCAGGTTATGGAGTGCTTTGAAGGTGAGAAGGAGAAGTTTGAATTGTATTCTGGATTTGACAGGAAGCCAGTGGAGATGCTGAAGGACAGGGGTGATGTGAGGAAACGGTGGATCTCTGAAAATTACCAGAGCGGCTGAATTCTGAACTAGTTGGAGTTTATTGAGAGTTTTTTTGAGGTAATCCGGAGAGACGTGCATTGCAGTAATCAAGGCGGGAAGTGACCAGTGAGGGAGGGACGAAGACGATTAATATTGCACAGATGAAAATAAGCAGATTGGGTGATGTTATTGGTATGTGGTTGAAAAGAGAGTAAACTATTCAGAATGACACCCAGGCTCTCTACCTAGGGAGAGGGGAGACTGATGTGGAGATCTTGGAAAGGTTGGATTTTGAAGCAACAAGTAATAGTTCTGTTTTATCGCTACTGAGTTTGAGAAAGTTTTCGGTGAACCAGTTTTTAATTTCAAGCAAACAGGAAATTAGGGAGGAGGGTGGGAGAGAGGAGTTAGGTTGACTGGAGAGATAGAGCTGGGTGTCATCCGCGAAACAATGAAAGTTAACTTTGAACTTTTCTACTTTCCTTGAAGGTCCAAAGACCTTTACAGTCACAGACCCATTCACACACACATTCACATTCTCTGCTGCCTAACACTGGCTCCTACCTTCCACCAGAGGCCATATGGGGTTCAGTGTGTTGCCCAAGGACAGTTCGACACATGGGCGGATGTTAGGTTTAAACCCCCTGAAAAATGTATCTGGGGCTGTCAGAAAGACAAGCGAGAGATTAGATACAGAGAAACTTCATTACTTATCTTTCCACTCTGAAGTTCTCTGTCCGGGCCTTGTCTTTTTATTCTGTTGGATGCGTTCCAAAGTTACATTTAGATCTGAAGCTCTGCAGGGTAGGGGGAAAGAACAGCTACAGACCAGTTTTTACTATCACTAATGTCAGATTCTCTATCATCTCTATCATCCTCTTCGTGACTCTGGTTTCTTCAAGTATCTGCATTATATCAGCTCCTCACAGCCTTCAGCTGGGCTGGCTCCAGTTTCTTAATACCGAGCTATACATGATGTCAAGCAAGAAGATTAAAGAAAAGAAGTTAAAATCACTCAAAGCAAATATTTGATAATGCATGTAAAACCCTATCAGTGGGAAAGGGGGGAATCGGACCCACAATCTCCAATCAGAAGTCGTCCGCCCCACCGCTGCACCACGGCCACCCTGTAAATACAAACTATGTACATGTTTATTTCAGAACAAATGAAAATGCAACATGTTAAATTAACGTCCATTGTAACAAATTATGCATCCATCTTCTTCCGCTCATCCCAGCCACTTTCCCCAGCTCCTCTGGGGGAACCCCAAGGTGTTCCCAGGCCAACCGAGAAACGTAGTCTCTCCAGCGTGTCCTGGGTCTTCCGCCCAATGGGAACACCTCTGCAGGAAGGCGTCCAGGAGCTTCTCACCCATCTCTAAGAGAGCTCCCAGCCACCCTCAAGAGGAAACCCATTTCAGCCGCTTGTACGATCTCGTTCTTTCGGTCATGACCCAGAGCTCATGACCATAGCTGAGTACTGGAACGAAGATCAACCGGTAAATTGGTACCCACTTTACGACCCACTTCACACCCCCCGGCCTGATTTGTCTCTGTAAAAATGTGATTCCTTTAGATCAGATTGTTCTGTTGTCATCAGTTTTGTAGTTGATAGCTACAAAATGATTGCGCTCTCTTTTATGATTCTTTGCGTACCTGTTTGGATCTGGTCGTTTCTTCACTCCAAAACTCAAACCATAGTGACTGCACACATGTTACCATCGTGTGACATGAAAACCAATCCAACCGCAGCTGCCATCAAAGGTAACCAATTTATTTTTGTTTATAAAATGCTTAGAGTTAAAAAGAAATAATAATTAGAGGAGCAGTGTTTCAGATTCATTTGAGATAAATAATTGATATCTTACAGTCAAGAATACATTTTGGTGCTAACTGGTTAAAAAACGTTTTTAAAAAGGGAAGAAATTCTTTTTGTAATTTGATTGTTATTATGGGTGATGTTATACCAGTTACCACACCTGAACGAGTCTCAGGCAGTCAAGCACAGATGTGATTTCCGCTTGTGTTATGACTGTGAAATAGAAAAGTGAAGCTGTAGATCTCCTAAGTTCTTCCTCTAGAGTTAATGCAAACAATGAGGTTTGTATTTCAGTATTTTATCATTTTTGAATTACCGATATCATGTTAATGTTAAGTGACAGGTTGATGCGCGTGAGGCTAATTGTCTATGTTTTTGTATATTGTGCATCTTTTTGTGTTATCGTTTATTATTCTCTGTGAGAACACTTTGGAACAGGAGTTAATTGAGTTTCTGTATTTTATTTTACAGCTCTGGCTGCACTTTTGGGGCATGAAAATCCACGTGAAGGTACCATGAAGAACTGTTGTGTAAAAATAAATGCCTAGTAAAACATCATTCAGGCACACTTTGTGCCATTCATTAAGTTGGTAATGATAGAAGTCTGAGTGTGTATGTAGTCTTTTCTAAATCCGTATTAATTCAAAGAGATCACTCTCAAAGATAAAGTTGCATAACAAATGTAAGCTGAAGAAAATTCTGGGATCTATTGTAGACATTTCTCTTTTGTTCTGCTTTTTCAATAACATATTTTATTAATCCTCACTGGGTCAACTGCTGCATGATTTGAGGACAGCGAGTAGCGCTCCACCCTGCAGTAGAGAAGTGAACAGACCAGATTCCTCATGTATTACCGTGTAATATGAAGAATTCCACTCAATATTAATCACCTTCTATAGCGTAATAAGACGGCGCTCACACAGGAATCCATCGCCGCCTCTCATTCAGGGAAACATTTCTCCTGTTATACTTCCTTCCTGAACAAATAAGGGATTTGACCAACTCGAATACTGACAGAACCTTCCTCAGCCACCATTGAAGTCATATCAAGCTTTATATTACTATATATACTTATAAAAAGCTCTTAGAATTGCATTCACACAGTTCAGTCAAAGACAAACATAAAAAATGTAGCTGCCAAAATATAAATTATAACTCAATCTCCCTCTGCTTCCTGTTAACCCTGTGACCCCAAACAAAATGACAAAATAAAAACTGCACATTAAAAAACACTTTTATGTAAGTTCAGAATTTTTCTTTTTACTTCAGTGTGAAATTATTTTTTAGAGATAATTTAGTCTTAATTGAAAATTCAATTTTATCCAAATGTGTTTATTTTTACATTTAAATTCAAATGCGAAACAAAAAACACCTAAAAGTTAATTGATGCAAAAGTATGAGAAACTACTTGGACTTTTATATTTGAAGGTCATTTTTAGAAAGATGACGCACCCATGCCATTAATATAAAGCGATCAATCAACCAAAAGAAATCTTTTTGTTCATAATTTCAATTAACTGTAATTTATGGGTGTTCCTCTGTTCTCAGAGCTTAATAGAACAAAAATAAATATTGACGATGCTGAAGGGTGTGCCTGCTTGTTGTGATGCTATGACAATGGAGGCAGCAAGTGTTTGACGCTATAGCACAGCAACACACCCAGAACTGAGGTCACCTGAGCAGCATAAAAGCAGAGGAGCTGCTCAGCAGCAGCATCAAACCCGGAGAACTCACCTGTACATCAGGATGAAGCTGATCTTCTCTCTGTGTCTCATCTATGCGCTCTGCAGCTCAGGTAACAACATTCACCTGGTTTCTTTTAGTCTGGGATGTTTGAACTGTCTGGTCCATCTGAGCCGCTGTTTCTGTATTTTACCTTCATTTATTTAAAATATTGAATGTAAGAAAAAACTTTAGATATTCACACATGTTACAGGTGATGGGAAAAACATTTGAAAGTTGAAAGTAAGAAAGTTTAGAAAAGATCAATTATAACATTTTGAGGATTAAAAGTTTAATGTTCAAAATAAAACACTAAATTCTAAAAAAAAGGAAATTATCAAACTAAAGTTTTGTTTGAAACTAGAATGTTTTGTCATTGATTACAAATCAATTTGTTATCATCATGTTTATGCACAATAACTTGATTATAAATGCAAAAAACTTAATCAAATATTCATGATTTTGATTTAGATGAATAAAAAAACGTTTTTTTCTCTCCAGCTGCTGCTCTTCAGTGTGACGCCTGTGCAGATCAGACATGTTCAACCACAGTCAGTAAGACGTGCAGCTCAGAGACCATGTGTATTACAGCTTCCATCAGAGGTATTCCTCTTCTCCTCTCACACGTTACTGAACATGTTCTGGAAGGTTCTGTGGGATTTCCATCAGTAAAACCATCTGTACTTTGACTCTGCAGCCACTTCATCTCAAGGTTCAGGAGCATTAATCTACAAGGCCTGTGCTGCTGCATCTCTTTGTCCAACCACTGGAGCTGCAACCTTTTCCGCCGCCTTGACTTTTTCCAGTGCGATTGCATCAGCTCAGTGCTGCAACACGACCAACTGCAACTCCCAGACCCTGACATGTACGGACACTCAGCTTTTTACTGAAGAAAACCTCCGATTTCAAAACCATGTGGATGTTCCTCTGAAGTTTCTACACATTGGTCTTGTTAATAATAAAATCTTTTACTGTTTTTAGTTCCGGACCCTCCGTCTGCTAACGGCCGGACGTGTCCCGTCTGTGACCCGACCACCTCTCAGTGCAGCTCTACAGTTACATGTTCAGGAGACCAGACCAGCTGCTTCCAAGCAACCAGTGAGTTTTCATGACAACTAAAGAAATTTGATCTAAATAAAAAAATCTTCTTGTTTGTAATAATTATCAGCCTCTGTGTTTTAATAAAGCTCATAAAATAATTAAAAACATAAAGAACAGATTAAAAATATTTGACCTAGATCTTTATTGGATAAACTTACTTATTATATGTGTATTCATGTTTGTATAATAAACTAAACCAAGTTGTGTTGATCTACAGTGACAAACGGCTCAGCAACATATCCAGTTGTGGGCTGCGTGTCTCCAAACACATGTGCAGCTGCAGCGAGCCTGAATAACCTGCCTTTCATGGAGAGCGTTGGTAACATCGTCACTGGACCGACCTGCAGCGCCGCAACCATCATGACAACTGTTCAACCAACAATCTCTACCACACAAGAAACAACAACTGCTGCTGCAACAACCATTGAAACCACAACTGTAGCTGCATCAACCACCATAACATCTGAAGCATCAACTGCTGCAGAATCAACATCCACAACAACTGCACCCTCAACTGCTATCGCAGCCACCTCCACAACCTCTGAGACCACAACTGTTCCTGCATCAACCTCTATATCAACAACTGGAGCAGTTTCTGAACCCACAACTGCCGCAGCATCAGCATCCACAATTCCTGAATCCTCCACCAGTGCTGCATCAACCTCTGAAACAACTAGTGCTGCTGCATCAACAGCTACAATTTCAGAGACTTCAACTGCTGCAGCATCCACCTTTGAAACCACAGGTGCTGCCACAACAACCTCCATAACCTCTGAATCTACAACTGCTGCAGCATCAACATCCACAATTCCTGAATCCTCAACTGCTGCTGCATCAACCTCTGTATCCACAATTGCTGCCACCTCAATTTCTGTAACATCTGCACCCTCTACTGCTGCTGAATCAACGTCCACAACCTCTGAGACCACAACTGCTGCTGCATCAACCTCTGAAACAACTACTGCTGTTGCATCGACCTTTATATCAACAGCTGCACCAGCTTCCGAACCCACAACTGCTGCAGCATCCACCTTTGAAACCACAGGTGCTGCCACATCAACCTCCATAACCTCTGCAGCCTCAACTGCTGCAGCATCAACATCCACAACTCCTGAATCCTCCACCAGTGCTGCATCAACCTCTGAAACAACAACTGCTACTGCACCAACAACTGCTACGGCATCAACCTCTGCAGCCTCAACTGCCGCAGCGTCAACATCCACAATTCCTGAATCCTCAACTACTGCTACATCAACCTCTGTATCTACAATTGCTGCCACCTCAATCTCAGTACCATCTGCACCCTCTACTGCTGCTGAATCAACGTCCACAACATCTGAGACCACAACTGTTTCTGCATCAACCTCTGAAACAACTACTGCTGCTGCATCAACCTCTGCACCGATAACGGCTGCCACATTAACTTCCACAACCTCTGAAACCACAATGGCTACTGCATCAACCACTATATCAACAACTGCACCAGCTTCTGAACCCACAACTGTTGCAGCATCCACCTTTGAAACCACAGGTGCTGCCACATCAACCTCCATAACCTCTGCAGCCACAACTGCCGCAGCATCAACATCCACAATTCCTGAATCCTCCACCAGTGCTGCATCAACCTCTGAAACAACAACTGCTACTGCACCAACAACTGCTACTGCACCAACAACCGCTACTGCACCAACATCTCCAACCTCAACATCCACAATTCCTGAATCCTCAACTGCTGCTCCATCAACCTCTGAAACCACTATGGCTACCACATCAACCTCTGAAACAACAACTCCTACGTCACCAACAACTGCAACTGCACCAACAACCGCTATTGCATCAACCTCTGCAGCCTCAACTGCCCCAGCATCAACATCCACAATTCCTGAATCCTCCACCAGTGCTGCATCAACCTCTGTGTCCACAATTGCTGCCACCTCAATCTCAGTAACATCTGCACCCTCTACTGCTGCTGAATCAACGTCCACAACCCCTGAGACCACAACTGCTGTTGCATCAACCTCTGCACCGATAACAGCTGCTGCATTAACTTTCACAACCTCTGAAACCACAACAGCTACTGCATCGACCTCTATATCAACAACTGCACCAGCTTCTGAACCCACAACTGCTGCGGCATCCACATTTGAAACCACAGGTGCTGCCACTCCAACCCCCGTAACCTCTGCAGCCACAACTGCTGCAGCATCAACATCCACAATTCCTGAATCCTCCACCAGTGCTGCATCAACCTCTGAAACAACAACTGCTACTGCACCAACATCTGCAGCCTCTACTGCTGCCACCTCAATCTCAGCAACATCTACTCCCTCTACTGCCGCTGAATCAACGTCAAAAACCTCTGAAGCCACAATGGCTACTGCATCTACCACTATATCAACAACTGCACCAGCTTCTGAACCCTCAACTGCTGCAGCATCAACATCCACAATTCCTGAATCCTCAACTGCTGCTCCATCAACCTCTGAAACAACAACTCCGACTTCACCAACAACTGCTACTGCACCAACATCTGCAGCCTCAGCTGCTGCCACCTCAATCTCAGCAACATCTGCTCCCTCAACTGCTGCTGAATCAACGTCCACAACCTCTGAGACCACAACTGTTCCTGCATCAACCTCTATATCAACAACTGCACCAGCTTCTGAAGCCACAACTGCTGCGGCATCAACCTCTGCAGCCTCAACTGCCACAGCATCAACATCCACAATTCCTGAATCCTCAACTGCTGCTGCATCAACCTCTGAAACAACAACTCCTACTGCACCAACATCTGCAGCCTCAGCTGCTGCCACCTCAATCTCGGCAACATCTACTTCCTCTACTGCCGCTGAATCAACGTCAACAGCCTCTGAAACCACAACAGCTACTGCATCAACCACTATATCAACAGCTGCACCAGCTTCTGAACCCACAACTGCTGCAGCATCCACCTTTGAAACCACAGGTGCTGCCACATCAACCTCCATAACCTCTGCAGCCACAACTGCTGCAGCATCAACATCCACAATTCCTGAATCCTCAACTGCTGCTGCATCAACCTCTGAATCAACGACTGCAACTGCACCAACAACTGCTGCCGCACTAACATCTGCAGCCTCAGCTGCTGCCACCGCAATCTTAGTAACATCTACTCCCTCTACTGCCGCTGAATCAACGTCCACAACCTCTGAGACCACAACGGCTACTGTATCAACCTCTATATCAACAACTGCACCAGCTTCTGAACCCACAACTTCTGCAGCATCCACCTTTGAAACCACAGGTGGTGCCACCTCAACCTCCATAACCTCTGCAGACACAACTGCTGCAGCATTAGCATCCACAATTCCTGAATCCTCAACTGTTGCTGCATCAACCTCTGAAACAACAACTGCTACTGCATCAACCTCTGTAGCTTCAACTGCTGCAGCATCAACATCCACAATTCCTGAATCCTCAACTAGTGCTGCATCAACCTCTGTATCCACAATTGCTGCCACCTCAATCTCAGTAACATCTGCACCCTCTACTGCTGCTGAATCAATGTCCACAACCCCTGAGACCACAACTGCTGCTGCATCAACCTCTGAAACAACTACTGCTGCTGCATTAATTTCCACAACCTCAGAGACCACAACGGCTACTGCATCAACCTCTATATCAACAACTGCACCAGCTTCTGAAGCCACAACTGCTGCAGCAGCCACATTTGAAACCACAGGTGCTGCCACCTCAACCTCCATAACCTCTGCAGCCTCAACTGCCGCAGCATCAGCATCCACAATTCCTGAATCCTCAACTGCCGCTGCATCAACCTCTGTATCCACAATTGCTGCCACCTCAATCTCAGTAACATCTGCACCCTCTACTGCTGTTGAATTAACATCCACAACCTCTGAGACCACAATTGCTGCTGCATCAACCTCTGAAACAACTACTGCTGTTGCATCAACCTCTATATCAACAGCTGCACCAGCTTCTGAACCCACAACTGCTGCAGCATCCACCTTTGAAACCACAGGTGCTGCCACCTCAACCTCCATAACCTCTGCAGCCCCAACTGCCGCAGCATCAGCATCCACAATTCCTGAATCCGCAACTGTTGCTGCATCAACCTCTGTATCCACAATTGCTGCCACTTCAATTTCTGTAACATCTGCACCCTCTACTGCTGCTGAATCAACGTCCACAACCTCTGAGACCACAACTGCTGCTGCATCAACCTCTGAAACAACTGCTGCTGTTGCATCAACCTCTATATCAACAGCTGCACCAGCTTCTGAACCCACAACTGCTGCAGCATCTACCTTTGAAACCACAGGTGCTGCCACATCAACCTCCATAACCTCTGCAGCCTCAACTGCCGCAGCATCAGCATCCACAATTCCTGAATCCTCAGCTGCCGCTGCATCAACCTCTGTATCCACAATTGCTGCCACCTCAATCTCAGTAACATCTGCACCCTCTGGTGCTGCTGAATCAACGTCCACAACCTCTGAAACCACAACTGTTTCTGCATTAACCTCTGAAACCGTAACCGCTCCTGCTCCAACTTCTGAATCCACAACTGCTGCAGCATCTATCATTGAAACCACAGGTACTGCCACACCAACCTCCACAACTTCTGTCCCCACAACTGCTGCCGGATCAACCACCGCAGTCTCTAACCCGACAACTGTTGCTACATCAACCTTCAAACCAACTAGTTCTTCTGCATCAACCTCTACACACACAACTGGTGCTGCAGTCACCGCCACAACCTCCGAGACCACAACTGTTGCTGCATCTATCTCTACAACCTCTGAGATAGCAACTGGTGCTGCATCCACCAGCGCGAGTTCTAAAATCATAACTGCTGCCACATCAACTTTCACAACCACTGAGATCACAACTGGTGCTGAATCAACCTCCACTCCCTCCATACCTTCAATCACTGTTGCAGGCACCTCCACAACCTTTTCCCCCCCGACTGCTGCTGTATCAACATCTACAAGCCCTGAAGCCACAACTGCTGCCGCATCAACCTCCCAAACTTCTGAAACCACAACTGTTGCCACGTCAACCTCTGTCCCAACTTCTGGTGCTGCATCCACCTCTACAACCTCAGAGACCACAACTGTTGCTGCATCAACCTCTGAAACAACTACTGCTTCTACTGCATCAACCTCTGCATCTATTTCCACAATCTTGGAGAAAACAACTGCTGCCGCTTCCACCATCACGAGTTCTAAAACCACAACTTCTCCCACCTCAATCTCCATAACCTCAGCACCCTCAACTGCTGGTGCATCAAACCCCATGACCTCCGAAACCACTACTGGTCCCGCATCAACCTCTGAAAAAACAACTGCTATTGCATCAACCTCTGCCCCCTCTACTGCTGCCGTATCAACATCTACAAGCTCTGAATCTACAACTGCAGCCGCATCGACCTCTGAAACCAAAAATGCTGCTGCATCAACCTCCACAAACTCTGCACCCTCATCTGCTCCTGCAGCCACTTTCACAACCTCTGCACCAGCAACAGCTGCCTCATCCACCTCCACCACCTCTGCACCAGCAACAGCTGCCTCATCCACCTCCACCACCCCTGCACCCTCAACAGGTGCCTCATCCACCTACACCACCCCTGAACCAGCAACGGCTGCCTCATCCACCTCCACCACCTCTGCACCAGCTGCCGTATCAACATCTACAAGCTCTGAATCTACAACTGTAGCCGCATCGACCTCTGAAACCAAAAATGCTGCTGCATCAACCTCCACAAACTCTGCACCCTCATCTGCTCCTGCAGCCACTTTCACAACCTCTGCACCAGCAACAGCTGCCTCATCCACCTCCACCACCCCTGCACCCTCAACAGCTGCCTCATCCACCTCCACCACCCCTGCACCAGCAACAGCTGCCTCATCCACCTCCACCACCCCTGCACCCTCAACAGCTGCCTCATCCACCTCCACCACCCCTGCACCAGCAACAGCTGCCTCATCCACCTCCACCACCCCTGCACCCTCAACAGCTGCCTCATCCACCTCCACCACCCCTGCACCAGCAACAGCTGCCTCATCCACCTCCACCACCCCTGCACCAGCGACTGCTTCCTCATCCACCTCCACCACCCCTGCACCAGCAACAGATGCCTCATCCACCTCCACCCCCCCTGCACCAGCAACGGCTGCCTCATCCACCTCCACAACCCCTGCACCAGCAACAGCTGCCTCATCCAGCTCCACCACCCCTGCACCAGTAACGGCTGCCTCGTCCACATCCACCACCCCTGCACAAAAGGCAGATGGTGCGCCAACTGTACCTGTAGCAACAGGTGGAGCAGCTACAACTGTTTCACCATCTGTAACCAATGGTGCATCTGGTTCCATGACTGTTTCTTCATCTGTTACTAACGGTGCATCAGGAGCTGGAACAACCCAGTCAACCACAGTGTCAACAACCAGCAGTTCTGGAGTTTCTGTCCAAATGTGTCTTTTCAACCTCCTGCTTGGTCTTTTTGTCTTCATGTTGTAATTGATGATGGATGTTTTAGGGATCTTACTTTTGTTTGTGAAAGTTGCATTTTTTTCTCATGTTTAAGCAAAACACAAACATAAGGTTAACAATGTATATATAAAAATATGAGGAAAGTCAGGATATAAATGTAACTATAAAAGTTATTTTTGATATTACTTCAATTATTTAACAGTCATATTTATTTTTTGTTGTTGAAACAAAGTGTTATTTAGTTGTATTGGTTAAAACTCAGACAACCTATGTTCAAATAATTTGATTTCATATTTATTTGTTTGTGTTTCACAACATTATTTCTTTTTCTTCCTAACCAGTTCTAATAAAGTTTTATGCTTAAAACGAAAATGCGTTTGCGCTTTTTGTAAGGCCTCAATCAAGGCTCCTGTGACTCTAAAAACATTCATAGTGTAATGGGCTTTTCTCATATTTGGCAGGTCAGTAGACGCCTCACTGAATTCTCTGGGTTGTGTTCAATAAGGATGTGTTTTATCTTTGACAATTTTTTTTCAGTAAAAGTTAAAACAAATATATAAAATATTAATTATTTCTGTCTACTCTACAACAGAAGGACGAGATGACTTCTGTTTATTCTGGTTGATTCTGGCATGAACATAAAATCTTGGGCTTTGTCCCCCAGCCTGGAGTTTTTCAGTTGAACCATAGTCATGGGTCCATGAGAATGTAAATTTATCTCTTTTAAAGGGGCCATGCCATGATTTTGTGTTTCAAGAGTAAAATATATTCATATAAATACTCATATATTACTCTTAGAACACAAAAAATGAATTCTTCATGAAATACAAGTTATTTTTGCAAACTCCTTTTATATCCAGAAGTAAAACGACTTGATTACAATGGGGTTACCAAGGGGTTTTAAACACTGGGAAAGAGGCTGAACACGGAGACATTTTTGTTGGTGGAAAAGTTGATATTCGGGACCTTCCCCATCAGGGATAGCCGCATAGCCAGCCAAATGCAGGTCTCCATCTAGAGCCGCAGCGACTGAACAGCAGCCGACCCAAAGGGAGAAGATCCAGCTGAGGAAGCATGGGGAATAAAAATGGAAACAAAAAATAAACTTAATTGGGAAACGCAATAAACAATTAAACAATAACACATGCAAATATGGAATATTAAAAATGAATTATTAACAGTCCAGTGTAAAATTCAAAAATATGATAAAGTTGACAGATGAACAAATACAAAATAAATAAAAACATTAACAATAATAAAATTAGCTAAAAGACACGTTAAGAGATGGGTCTGGAGCATTTTCTTATGCAAGGGAAGTGTATTTGTATAGCACATTTCATGTACAAGGACAATTTAAAGTGCTTTACATAAAACATGAAAAAAAAAACAATCAAAATAATTGGAAAAAGTGTGATAATTGAAATATGATTTTCAAAAAGTTAAAAAGAACAAAACTTAAAATCAAACATAGATAAACGATGTAGATGTAAACTTTTAAATGCATATTAGTCAAATGCAACTGAGAACAGGTGAGTCTTTAACCTGGATTTAAATACACTGAGTCTTTCAGCTGATCTAATGTTTTCTGGAAGTATATTCCAGATCTGTGGTGCATAGAAGCTGAATGCAGCTTCTTCATGTTTAGTTCTGACTCTAGGAACTGATAAAAGACCGGATCCTGATGACCGGAGAGGTCTGGCTGGTACATACTGGGTCAGGAGGTCAGTCATGTATTTTGGTGCTAAACCATTCAAAGCTTTATAAACCAGTAACAGAACTTTAAAGTCTATCCTCTGACAGACAGGTAACCAGTGTAAAGACCTCAGAACTGGACTGATGTGGTCTACTTTCTTGGTCCTTGTGAGAACCCGAGCAGCAGAGTTCTGAATAAGCTGCAGTTTCCTGATGGATTTTATTGGGCTTCCTGCAAAAACACTTTTACATTAATCAAGTCGACTAAAGATGAAAGCATGCACTAGTTTTTCCAAGTTCTGCTTAGACATCAGATCTTAAATCCTAGAAATATTTTGACATGATAATAGGCTGATTTTGTGACTGACCTGATGTGTTTTTTATTTAAATCTAGGTCTGTGTTCATCACTACACCCAAGTTTCTGGCCTGGTTGGTAGTTTTTAGATGAATAGACTGAAGCTCTGTAGTGACGTCCAACCTTTTTTCTTTAGCCCCAAAGACAATAACCTCAGTTTTGTTTTTGTTTAACTGATGTAAGTTGTGACACATCCAGTCATTAATGTCCTCAATGCATTCACCAAGAGCCTGTACAGGGCCTCGGTCTCCTGGTGTCATTGTAATATACTGTTTATCTGTGTATCATCGGCATAGCTATGGTAACTAATCTTGTTGTTCTTTATAATCTGGGCCAATGGGAGTATGTAGATCAGAACACTGCTGGTGATCGTCTAAAACAAGGGTATGGCACAGATGAAATGTTAGATCTTATAGCATTAATTTTACCCATGAAGTGGTCTGCAAAGTCCTCACATGCAGCATTAGATGATGACATGGAGAATTTGTTAAAATATTTATTGATTAAAGTATCAATTGTTTTAAAAATAAATGTATTGTTTTTATTTTCTGAAGGGACGTTCAAAAAGTAGAGTGTTCTTGTCCATTTAACTGAGTTATTGTAGATTGTGAGTTGTTCTTTTAAAATGTCTTCATGAATTATTAATTTCGTCCTTCTGTATCTCCTTTCTGCTCTCCTATATGTAAAATACTTTATTACAGACTCAAGGTCCATTTTCCACAAAGACGCAACAGATAAAAGTGTTTTAAAAAAAATAAATGTTACGGCCGTGGCCATATTTGGTTGTGTTTCTTTTTGTTCTGTGTTTTTTTATTTCTGTCAAAGTGGGACGTCTTTGTGTTTGGTGGATCTTTGTTTGTGTGTCTGTCTTTTGATTTGTTTCAGGTGTGGTGCTGGAGGTGTGGCTCCCATTGGCCCAAGCTGAAGGAGGGAGCCTTCAAAAGCACTGTGTAGACCTCCAACCCATGAAAAGGGAGCTGGGCTGCAGAAAAGTCTCCAATGCAGCTCGGTGCTCTTCTCTACCTGTGTTTTAGTTAGTGTGCACTTTGTAGTTTCATTGGTATTCTGTTTAGGTCCCACTCTGTGGTGTAATATTTAGTGTTGTTTTGCTAAGTGAAGCTGTAGGGGTGAACTGCCTTTATTTTTTTTTAGTAAAGCTTTTCTCCTGTTTATGTTAGTCCAGGGAGGTTAGTGTTTGTCATTATTTTCCCTTTGTTTTGCAGGTAAGCTCCCTGGGTTGAGTTAGGAGGGATTTTGTTTCTTATTTTGGCCGTGGTTTACCCTGAAGCCTTTTGCTTCACATTTAGTTATGGTTTAGTTGTTTTTCTTGTAAATATGGAGCCATTCTCTTTGTGTTTTTGTTACACTTTTTTTTTCTTTCACCTTTATTCTATGCCCCTCACCCCTAGACCAAACGGGGCATAACAATAAAATAAAAAATGTAAAAATAAACGCTCATTATAATACAAGTATAAGAGCCAATACAAACAATCAACAAAACAATATAGCTTGCTTCAGATGCCTAATGTCATCAGTCTTCTCAGTCTTATAAATATCAATAAAACTTGCAGGCACCTCAGAAGTTATAAACCGCTTCCTCTGTATTCTCACTGAGGCTTCCTGCTAGATTTCACTGGTGACCGTAAAAACACATAATGATCTGATATGGTTATGTCAACAACAGCGGATGCCCTACCAGACCAACAGTAGGTAATGTCAAGGTCAAGGGTGTGTCCTCTGTTATGAGTTTGCTATGTGACGTGTTGCTTAAAGTCCATGCTGCTCAGAAGATTTTAAAACTCACAGGCATAAATATTGTTTTATCAACATGTAAATTAAAATCACCAATTATTAAAATCCTATTGCACTTAATGTGAGGAGATGATAAAACAAGAAGGAGAGTTTGGTGGTCTGTACACTGTGACAGCCAAAACAGATTGGTTACTAAAAAGGAGTGCATGATGGTCAAATAAAAAATATTTATAGAGTACAATATTTTCAGTTATTTTGTGAGCAATCGATGCCGTCCATCCACCTTTCTTTCAACCCCCCGGACAGAAAATAAAAAAAGTAAAATGATGATGTCGTACAGGAGAGGGTGGGGCTTTACATTGTCCCTTTGAATGCTCTGAAAGGGTTATGGGGGAAAAAATGGCTGAGGTCAGAGACGAGCTTTAGGGGTATCGGAGAACAACCAGTGTTCAGGATCCAGGCAAGGGTCAGAGTGGACAACAAAAAATCTGAGTTGAAGATGAAGCAGTATCAGATGAGACCAAGCCCTAACTCTAGCGGGGAGAGTGTGAGGCCAACCAGGCAACAAAACGTTGCAGTACCGGCACTGACCAGAGAGGCTGGTGCTTAGAGTGAGGAGATTTCCATATGGCCCCGTATGAAAATCGTCATTTTCAGCCCTCTAATAAACCCCTTTAATAAATGGTACTTAAAGTTTTTATTTTATGAAGGGCTGCATATTTGATCCATGAAAACTCTGAGTGAATTTTTTTTCCTGTTTGTAAATATTTTTGAAACAGCATTTATATTTGCCTAATGAGGGGCGTTTTTTTTAATTGACAGATGACGATGTGGATTCTGGGAGCAGAGCTCCGGTGTCTTGCTCGTCTGCTACAGTTTTAGCGTTAGCATCAGCATTATATATATATATTTTTTTTCTTGCTGCTGTGCTGTAAACTTTTCTAACACACTTTTTGGGAGTCTTCTGGTGACTTTTCTCCAGTAAGTACTAAAAAATAACTTTATATTTACCGGAAATAAACCATTAATGTATATTATGATTATTATTTTCATTCCAGTAATTCAATTTTTTTAATTTCAAAATGTTTTCACATCAATGTTTTTAACATTAATATCTATGATGTTTAATGTCAAGAAAATTGATGTTTTCTCAGTATTTTTGATGTTTTATTGTCTTATTTTATCAAAGTCATAATATACAAGGACAGGATTCAGCTCTTCTACAGTAACACCAGAATCTTTCCATGTAAAGTGACTGACAGCACCGGTGATCCACATTTTTAAAGTGAAAATGAGGACATACAGAAAACTTTCAATCAATAGGAAGATATCATAATTTAAATATTTAGTTTTTCACAAATTATAGCTTTGTCTTGTGATTTTAATTTTAATTACATTTTATTTTTATCGAATGTTTATCTTGTATGTTCCTCTATAGATCTGCATCCTCTGGTGGTGAGTGGGGTTATAATCCAAAACAATCCAGCATTTACATTTTAAGGCAGTAAAATTCTAATTGTAACATTTGAAGATGACTTCCTGATGTGTGATTCAATAAAAATCATGTTTAACATATTTGAATGACCATTCTCTTCTGGGGGCTGCACGGTGGCGCAGTGGTTAGCGCTCTTGCCTCACAGTGAGGAGGCCCCGGTTCGAATCCCGGCTGGGGGATTTGGGACCTTTCTGTGTGGAGTTTGCATGTTCTCCCCGTGCATGCGTGGGTTTTCACCGGGGACTCCGGCTTCCTCCCACCGTCCAAAAACATGCTTCATAGGTTAATTGGTGATTCTAGATTGCCCCTAGGTGTGAATGTGAGAGTGTATGTGTATGTGTGTTGTTGAGGCCCTGTGACAGATTGGCGACCTGTCCAGGGTGAACCCCGCCTTTGCTCGTCAGCAGCCGGGATAGGCTCCGGCACCCCGCGACCCCGAAAGGGAAGAAGCGGTTAAGAAGATGGATGGCATTCTCTTCTGTTTATTCACACTGTTTTAACACGTATATAAAACAAAAGGAAATGTGGGTCAAGGTCTGATTTGTACAAAATGCATTTTTGAAACAGATGAAATTATTCAAAACATCCCAATCATTAATCATTGACAATTCAGAATGTGATTGTTTATTTAAAGTAGGGACTTCTTTAAACATGTCATGGTTAGAAAGCATCATCTATGATAATACAGTCTGGTTTTTATATTTAAAGAACCTAATAAATTATCCTAAAGAGTACATTTCTAACTACGGAAAAATATTTGGTAAGAAATGAAAAAAAATAAAAAAGTTTAATGCCAGGTTGAACACTATGCAGCCGCTGGATGTTCTCTTGGATCCCAATGACAGCTCCAGACTGCAGACGACGCCCGTTCACATCCTCCACGGTGATGAGAGGACCAGGAGCTGCTCTTCCATGTAGGTTAAAAAATAAAAGATGTTCACCACCGTCCGCCTCAGCTGAACCAGCAGACGTGGATCCCTGCTGAGCTCACGTCACTGTGCTGGCTTTTTTTAACCGTCTATTCTGGTGGCAAATGGAATGACGTCAACCATTTTATTTAATATTTGAGAAAAAAAAGACGTTTTACACAGTCATCTATTACTGTTGTGGTTTCTTTTTTTTAAAATATGTATATAAAGGTTACAATAAAATAGCTTAGGATCACAGAAATACTTGTTACGAGGGGCTGTTCAGTTCAAACTAAACACGAACCACGAGAAAAACGTT
Source organism: Oryzias melastigma (assembly GCF_002922805.2). Lineage (NCBI taxonomy): Eukaryota > Metazoa > Chordata > Actinopteri > Beloniformes > Adrianichthyidae > Oryzias > Oryzias melastigma. Next base: position 34,935,702 of record NC_050517.1, read on the forward strand.
TCCATTGTTCTCTAAAACTCACTTGCACCGCGTTACATATTATGTGTAAAACACCAAGTACTTACCAGAACAGATTCATGATGTAAATAGTCCAACACTGTGCTGCTTTGCTGGAGAATTGAAGCGGTTAGGCATTAGCATTGATGTACCAGAGACGAGCAGCAGAGCTGTGGGTGTAGAATAAAACAAACAGGGAAAGCGAGTAAATTCGGTCCCGCCTCTTTTCTCCATATGTGGAACGTCTGCATGAGGCGGAGTTAACTCCAGTCAATATGACTGCAGCCACGAGCTGACTATTTAGGTTTCATTTTGGAGACTGTAGAAGTTAATGGGTGACATCAGAGATGATTCGTCTAATTATATATTATGTCTACGTATGAGACAGAAGATCAGGTCAGGATGAGAATGCTCAGCGATGCAGGCAGAGTTGCACAAATAAGACTTTGCACTGAACAGAGCCCAGTGCTAAATTCCGCTGGGAGTGATTGCAGATGGAAAAGGGCTGTGGGGCTTCTGGGAATGGCAGCATGGGCTGATGGGAAGTGTAGTGTGGGGACCCAGGAAGTCTTATGACTCAGGTGATGGATTCCACTGTGGGCTAGATGGCGAGACGGGAATAATTTGTGAAAGTGATACACGGAAAAACTAGTTAGCATAATAAGCATCATAGCATCAAACAAGAGCACTGGCTCCAAATCAACACTTTGTATTAATCTGTCTGTTGCTGTTTTAAGTGAAGCAGCCCCAGTTCTGATTAAATTAAGATTATACATACGTTTGCTCGGTATGTGGCGACTAACACTCAAACTTTAACTCGCCACAAAGGAGAAAATTCTTACAACTGGTGAATGTTAATTTTGAACCCTTCACAATAAAAGTCTACCATGCTAGACTTATGAAAAGATTCATCGCAAAAGTTATCATTTTATCACTCAGCCTTTCTTTTAATTATTTTGATGTTTGTGATCTATTTTCCTACTTCCTTAACTTAATGAAAAAAATCTGTTTTACCTGTTTAGTTCAATTCTTTCAGCAAATTAAGATTTTTTTTCAACTTTTAAAACTAATAAATTATTTTTCCCCAAATAATTCAGTTAGTTGGTAATAATATAAGTCTGAGTATATGTGTAGACTATTGTCTTTTGTTCTACTTTTTCAATAACATGTTTTATAAACCCTCACTGGGTCAGCTGCTGCATGATGGGAGGACAGTGTACCACGTCCCGCCCTGCATCAGAGAAGTGAACGGACCAGATTCCTGACGTAGAGAACAAGACTGTGACACAGTATTACCGTGTAATATGAATCATTCCACTCCATATTAATCACTTTCTTTAGCGTCAAAGGATGGCGCTCACGCAGGAATCTATCGCCAGTTCTCATTCAGAAGAACATTTTTCCATTTTACTCATCCATGTTTGAACACAAACAGCAACAAGAAGCAACTGAAAACATCAACAAATATTTGCTCCTTCTTACATGTAAAACAAATAAGGACTTTGACCATCTCAAATACTGAATGAACCTTCCTCAGCGTCTATTAAGGTCCCATCAAACTTTTTTTTTTAATAAAAAGCTCTTACAGTTGCAGTCATACAAGACACACATAAAGGTAGCTGTGAAAATAGAAATTTGACCTCACCCACAACTTTGTCTCCCCTACCCCCCCAGTTCACCCTGTGACCCTAAACCCAAG